>NC_092045.1:34131571-34264966 GCF_003086295.3 Arachis hypogaea | reverse complement strand
TGATTATTATTTTCGGCTGCATTCCTTTTCTTGTTCGAAAATTTCTGAAAGGTTGTTTCTGGATTGTTGTAATTTAGCTTCTCTTAATTTTTTTCTTCAGAGTCCTTTCAGGTTCTGGATAACTTCAACAAGAGTGCCTTTTTCCCTGTTCCTGCTCATATGAGAGAGAAGAAAACAAGAAAAGAAAGAGGAATCCTCTATGTCACAGTATAGAGATTCTTTATGTTAGTAGAGAAGAAAGGGGTTAGAAGAATGGAGATGGGGATTCGGATTTTTGGATGAAGAGAGGTGAAGAGAAGTGTTAGTAATTAAATAATTAAATAGAAGAAGAAAAGAGAAGGGAGATTTCGAAAATAATTTTTGAAAAAGAGGTTAGTAATTTTCGAAAATCAAAGACAAAATATAATTAAAATTAAAATTTAAAACAAAAAGAATTTTTGAAAAAGTGGTGCACGAAATTGCAATCACACTTTTGCAACTCCGCACAACTAACCAGCAAGTGTACTGGGTCGTCCAAGTAATACCTTGCGTGAGCAAGGGTCGATCCCACAGAGATTGTCGGCTTGAAGCAAGCTATGGTTATCTTGTAAATCTTAGTCAGGATATCAGAAATTATCAGGATTGATTGTGAAAGACGAAAGAACATGAAATGATTACTTGTTTTGTAGTAATGGAGAATAGGTGAGGTTTGGAGATGCTCCATCTTCTGGATCTCTGCTTTCCTACTGTCTTCTTCTTCAAACACGCAAGTCTCCTTCCATGGCAAGCTGTATGTAGGGTTTCACCGTTGTCAATGGCTACCTCCCATCCTCTCAGTGAAAGCGATTGCATATGCTCTGTCACAGCATAGCGGAATTCATCTGTCGGTTCTCAATCAGGCCGGAATAGAATCCAGTGATTCTTTTGCGTCTGTCACTAACGCCCCGCCTTTAGGAGTTTGAAGCACGTCACAGTCATTCAGTCATTGAATCCTACTCAGAATACCACAGACAAGGTTTAGACCTTCCGGATTCTCTTGAATGCTGCCATCAGTTCTAGCTTATACCACGAAGATTCCGGTTAAAGAATCAAGAGATAACTACTTAATCTAAGGTAGAACGGAGGTGGTTGTCAGTCACACGTTCATGGTTGAGAATGATGATGATTGTCGCGGATCATCACATTCATCCGGATTAAGAACAAGTATTATCTTAGAATGGAAGCAAGCATGATTGAATGAGAAACAGTAGTAATTGCATTAATCCATCAAGACACAGCAGAGCTCCTCACCCCAACCATGGGTTTAGAGACTCATGCCGTGGAAGGTACACAAAGGAAAAGTGTAAAGTGTCATGAGGTCATAAGGTCCAGATACAATGTCAAAAGATCCTATTAATAGTAAACTAGTAGCTAGGGTGTACAGAAATGAGTAAATGACGTAAAAATCCACTTCTGGGTCCACTTGGTGTTGCTTGGGCTGAGCAATGAAGCATTTCGTGTAGAGACTTTTCTGGAGTTAAACGCAGCTTTCATGCAGTTTGGGCGTTTAACTCCAGTTTTTGCCAGTTCGGCGTTTAACGCTGGAATTATGAGGGTGACTTGAGCGCCGGTTTGGGCCATCAATCTTGGGCAAGTATGGACTATCATATATTGCTGGAAAGCCCAGGATGTCTACTTTCCAATGCCGTTGAGAGCGCGCCAATTCGGCTTCTGCAGCTCCAGAAAATCCGCTTCGAGTTCAGGGAGGTCAGAATCCAACAGCATCTGCAGTCCTTTTTGGTCTCGGAATCAGATTTTTGCTCAGGACCCTCAATTTCAGCCAGAAAATACCTGAAATCACAGAAAACACACAAACTCATAGTAAAGTCCAGAAAAGTGAATTTTAGCTAAAAACTAATAAAAATATACTAAAAACTAACTAGATTATACTAAAAACATACTAAAAACAATGCCAAAAAGCATACAAATTATCCGCTCATCACAACACCAAACTTAAATTGTTGCTTGTCCCCAAGCAACTGAAAATCAAAATAGGATAAAAAGAAGAGAATATACTATAGACTCCAAAATATCAAGGAAACATAGTTCCAATTAGATGAGCGGGACTAGTAGCTTTTTGCCTCCGAACAGTTTTGGCATCTCACTCTATCCTTTGAGGTTCAGAATGATTGGCATCTATAAGAACTCAGAACTCAGATAGTGTTATTGATTCTCTTAGTTGAGCATAATGATTCTTGAACATAGCTAGTGTATGAGTCTTGGCTGTGGCCCAAAGCACTCTGTCTTCCAGTATTACCACCGGATACATTCATGCCACAGACACATAATTGGGTGAACCTTTTCAGATTGTGACTCAGCTTTGCTAAAGTCCCCAATTAGAGGTGTCCAAGGTTCTTAAGCACACTCTTGTTGCCTTGGATCACAACTTTATTTCTTTCTTTTTCTTTTTCTTTTCTCTTTTTTTTTCGAAAATATTTTTCTTCTTTTTTTTTTTGTATCCACTGCTTTTCTTGCTTCAAGAATCAATCCAACGATTTTTAGATCCTCAATAACAGTTCTCTTTTTCCTCATTCTTTCAAGAGCCAACAATTTTTAACATTCTCAAAACAACAAATTCAAGAGACCTATGCACTGTTCAAGCATTCATTCAGAAAACAAAAAGTATTGTCACCACATCAAACTAATTCAACTAGTTTCAATGATAGATTTCGAAATCCTGTACTTCTTGTTCTTTTGTGATTAAAGCATTTTTCATTTAAGAAAGGTGATGGATTCATAGGACATTCATATCTTTAAGGTATAAAATTTCAATTTTATTAATTATGAATTAAAACAAGACTCAAAAATAGATATAAATGAGACTAGAAAAACGAAAAATAAAAACAAAACAAAGGAAAAAAATGCAAACATAGGCTCCTAATGATAGAGGTTTTCACAGAGTTAGGACTCAACAACCTTGATTTTGAGAAGTGGATGCTCCCTCAACTTGAGAGGAGAGCTTTTGGCGTTTCAACTCTTGGAGATCACGCCCCTGCTTCTCTTGTTCCTTCAACAATTTGCAGAGCATGCAGTTCTGATTTTGCTGTTCTTCCTTCAGTTGCTCCATAGTCTCTTGCAACTTGGTGATAGATGCTTCTAGGCTGGCCCAGTAGTCAATTCTTGGGAATTCAGGGAGGAATTCCTGCGCCCTCCTCTTGATAGAGTTGTCTTGCATTTGTCCTTCCATTGACTTCTTGGTGATTGGGTGTTCAATGGGTATGAACTCATCTACTCCCATCTTCACCCCAGCCTCTTTACAGAGCAAGGAGATCAAGCTTGGGTAAGCCAATTTGGCTTCAGTGGAATTCTTATTTGCAATTGTGTAGATCTCACAAGCAATCACATGATGGACCTCCACTTCTTTTCCAAGCATAATGCAATGAATCATCACTGCCCTCTTGATGGTGACCTCAGAACGGTTGCTAGTGGGCAATATGGAACGCCCAATAAAGTCTAGCCACCCTCTTGCAATTGGCTTGAGGTCTCCCCTCTTGAGTTGGTTTGGGACACCCTTTGAATTGGTTATCCACTTAGTCCCAGGGAGGCATATGTCCTCTAGAACTTGATCCAACCCTTTATCTACTCTCACCATCCTCCTATTGAAGGAGTCAGGATCATCTTGCAGTTGAGGTAGTTTGAAGATTTCTCTTATTTTGTCCAGATGGAAGTACATAACTTTCCCTCTGACCATGGTTCTGTAGGTATGGTAAGCAGTTCCAGTCATTCTCTGCTTATCTGTTAGCCACAGATTAGAGTAGAATTCCTGAACCATGTTCCTTCCAACCTTTATTTCAGGATTGGTCAGAACTTCCCATCCTCTGTTTCGAATTTGCTCTTGGATCTCCGGATATTCATCTTCTTTCAGATCAAATTTAACTTCCGGGATCACTGACCTCAGACCCATTACTTTGTGATAATGGTCTTCATGTTCTTTGGTTAAGAACTTCTCTTGATTCCAAAGATTCTTTGGATTAGTCTCTTTCTTTCCTCTTGAGTTGGTTTGTTTTCCCTTAGGAGCCATGATCTTAGTGATCACGAAAAAGCACACCAAACTTAGAGGTTTTGCTTGTCCTCAAGCAAAAAGAGAAGAAAGAAGAGAAGAGAGAGAGAGAGGAAGAGGAAATTCGAATGGTGTGGTGGAAAGAGGAAGCCAAACACGAAATTATAAGGTGAGGGTGGGAGTTTTTTCGAAAAAAAAAAAGAGAGATTTGAAGGGAGATTTGAGAAGATATGGAAAGAAATTGAGAAAAGGGTGAGTTTTTGAAGAAGATTTGGGATTAATTTGAAATAGATTTGAAGAATGGTTTTGATTTGTGAAGATTTGAAAGTGAATGATGAAAGGTTGAAGTGCATTTATGTAGAAGAGTAAGGGTAAAAAGAGGAAAGTTTGAAAAAATTTGAGTTGAAAACAAAAATGTGGTCCCCCCACCTTTCTGGCGTTAAACGCCCAGAATGGCACCCATTCTGGCGTTTAACGCCCAATTGCTACCCCGTTTGGGCGTTTAACGCCCAGCCAGGTGCCCTGGCTGGCGTTAAACGCCAGAAAGCCTTTATCACTGGGCGTTAAACGCCCAGAATGGTGCCCATTCTGGCGTTTAACGCCCAAAATGGCACCATTCCTGGCGTTAAACGCCCAGAATGGTACCCATTCTGGCGTTTAACGCCCAAAATGCCCCTTACTGGCGTTTTTTCGCCAGTAAGCTCATTTTCTCTGCTTTTTGAGCTGAATCCTTCTGTAACTCTGTGAACTCCTTCATTTTTGATATTTGCCTCTGTAAGAACTAATCATATAACCTCCTAATGACTGGGTTGCCTCCCAGCAAGCGCTTCTTTACTGTCTTTAGCTGGACCTTCACTGAGAATCACTCAAGTCTCAGTTTTGAGCATTCCTGCTCAAAATTTCCTTCAAGATAATGCTTGATTCTCTGTCCATTGACAATGAACTTTTTGTCAGAATCAGTATCCTGAAGCTCAACATATCCATATGGTGACACTCCTGTAATCACATACGGACCCCTCCAACGGGATTTGAGTTTTCCTGGAAACAGTCTGAGCCTAGAGTTGAAGAGCAGAACTTTTTGTCCTGGCTCAAAGACTTTGGTTGACAACTTCTTGTCATGCCATTTCTTTGCCTTTTCCTTATAAATTTTTGCATTTTCAAAGGCATTGAGTCTGAACTCCTCTAGCTCATTTAGCTGGAGCAGTCTTTTTTCACCAGCTAACTGTGCATCCATGTTTAAGAATCTGGTTGCCCAGTAGGCTTTATGTTCCAGTTCCACAGGCAAATGACAGGCCTTCCCATACACCAGTTGGTATGGGGAGGTTCCTATAGGAGTCTTGAATGCTGTTCTGTATGCCCACAGAGCATCATCCAAGCTCTTTGCCCAATCCTTTCTTCGGGCTATCACAGTCCGTTCTAGGATTCTTTTTAATTCTCTGTTAGAGACTTCAGCTTGCCCATTTGTCTGTGGATGATACGGAGTTGCCACTTTGTGGCTAATTCCATATCTAACCATGGCAAGGTGTAGCTGTTTATTGCAGAAATGAGTGCCCCCGTCACTGATTAGCACTCTGGGAACGCCAAACCTGCTGAAAATGTTTTTCTGGAGGAATTTCAGTACGGTCTTTGTATCATTAGTGGGTGTAGCAATTGCTTCTACCCACTTAGATACATAGTCCACTGCCACCAGAATGTAAGTGTTTGAGTATGATGGTGGGAATGGCCCCATGAAGTCAATTCCCCATACATCAAACAATTCTATCTCTAATATCCCTTGTTGAGGCATGGCATATCCATGAGGCAGGTTACCAGCTCTTTGGCAACTGTCACAGTTACGCACAAACTCTCGGGAATCTTTATAGAGAGTAGGCCAGTAGAAGCCACATTGGAGGACTTTAGTGGCTGTTCGCTCACTTCCAAAATGTCCTCCATACTGTGATCCATGGCAGTGCCATAGGATCCTTTGTGCTTCTTCTCTGGGTACACACCTGCGGATCACTCCGTCAGCACATCTCTTAAAGAGATATGGTTCATCCCAGAGGTAGTACTTGGCATCTGAAATTAATTTCTTTCTCTGCACGTAGCTGTACTCTTTGGGAATGAACCTCACAGCTTTAAAATTTGCAATATCTGCAAACCATGGAGCTTCCTGAATGGCAAATAGTTGCTCATCTGGGAAAGTCTCAGAAATCTCAGTAGAAGGGAGGGACGCCCCAGCTACTGGTTCTATTCGGGACAGATGATCAGCTACTTGGTTCTCTGTCCCTTTTCTGTCTCTTATTTCTATATCAAACTCTTGCAGAAGCAACACCCATCTGATGAGCCTAGGTTTTGAATCCTGCTTTGTGAGTAGATATTTAAGAGCAGCATGGTCAGTGTACACAACCACTTTGGATCCCACTAGATAGGATCTAAACTTGTCAATGGCATAGACCACTGCAAGTAACTCTTTTTCTGTGGTTGTGTAGTCCTTCTGTGCGTCATTTAGAACACGGCTGGCATAGTAAATGACGTGCAGAAGCTTGTTATGCCTCTGTCCCAACACTGCACCAATGGCATGGTCACTGGCATCACACATTAGTTCAAATGGCAATGTCCAATCTGGTGCAGAGATGACTGGTGCTGTGACCAGCTTAGCTTTCAGGGTCTCAAACGCCTGCAGACATTGTGTGTCAAACACAAATGGTGTGTCAGCAGCTAACAGGTTACTCAGAGGTTTTGCAATTTTTGAAAAATCCTTTATAAACCTTCTGTAGAACCCTGCATGCCCCAGAAAGCTTCTGATTGCCTTAACATTGGCAGGTGGTGGTAATTTTTCAATTACCTCTACCTTTGCCTTATCCACCTCTATTCCCTTGTTTGAAATTTTGTGCCCAAGAATAATTCCTTCAGTCACCATAAAGTGACATTTCTCCCAGTTTAAAACCAGGTTAGTCTCTTGGCATCTTTTCAAGACAAGTGCTAGGTGATTAAGACAGGAGTTAAATGAGTCTCCATATACTGAAAAGTCATCCATGAAGACTTCCAGAAATTTCTCTACCATATCTGAGAAGATAGAGAGCATGCACCTCTGAAAGGTTGCAGGTGCATTGCACAGACCAAAAGGCATCCTCCTATAGGCAAACACGCCAGAAGGGCAAGTGAATGCTGTTTTCTCTTGGTCCTGAGGATCTACTGCAATTTGGTTGTAGCCTGAATAGCCATCCAAAAAGCAGTAATAATCATGGCCAGCTAGTCTTTCTAGCATTTGGTCTATGAATGGTAAAGGAAAATGATCCTTTCTGGTGGCTGTATTGAGCCTTCTGTAGTCAATACACATGCGCCACCCTGTGACTGTCCTTGTAGGAACCAGTTCATTTTTTTCATTATGAACCACTGTCATGCCTCCCTTTTTGGGAACAACTTGGACAGGGCTCACCCAGGGGCTATCAGAAATAGGATAAATGATCCCAGCCTCTAGTAATTTAGTGACCTCTTTCTGCACCACCTCCTTCATGGCAGGATTTAGCCTCCTCTGTGGTTGGACCACTGGTTTGGCATTATCCTCCAGTAGGATCTTGTGCATGCATCTAGCTGGGCTAATGCCCTTAAGATCACTTATGGACCACCCAAGAGCTGTCTTGTGTGTCCTTAGCACTTGAATCAGTGCTTCCTCTTCCTGTGAATTTAAAGCAGAGCTTATAATCACTGGAAAAGTGTCACTCTCTCCCAGAAATGCATGTTTCAGGGATGGTGGTAGTGGTTTGAGTTCAGGCTTGGGAGGCTTATCCTCCTCCTGAGGAATTTTCAAAAATTCCTTTGCCTCCTCTAGTTCTTCTTGATCAGGCTGAGCATCTTTGAAGATGTCCTCAAGCTCTGATTCTAGGCTTTCAGCCATATTGATCTCTTCTACCAGAGAGTCAATAATGTCAGCGCCCATGCAGTCATTTGGTGTGTCTGGATGCTGCATGGCTTTTACAGCATTCAACTTGAACTCATCCTCATTGACTCTTAAGGTTACTTTCCCTTTTTGTACATCAATGAGAGTTCGTCCAGTTGCTAGGAAGGGTCTTCCTAGAATGAGAGTTGCACTCTTGTGCTCCTCCATTTCCAGCACCACAAAGTCAGTTGGAAAGGCAAATGGCCCAACCTTGACAATCATGTCCTCAATTATGCCTGATGGGTATTTAATGGAGCCATCAGCAAGTTGGAGGCATATCCGGGTTGGTTTGACTTCTCCAGTCAACCCAAGCTTTCTGATAGTGGATGCAGGTATTAGATTGATGCTTGCTCCAAGATCACATAGAGCTGTCTTGGTGCAAGCACCCTCTAATGTGCATGGTATCATAAAGCTCCCTGGATCTTGAAGCTTTTCTGGTAAGCTCTTTAATATGACTGCACTGCATTCTTCAGTGAGAAACACTTTTTTAGTTTCTCTCCAATCCTTCTTATGACTTAAGATTTCTTTCATGAACTTAGCATAAGAAGGTATTTGCTCAAGTACCTCTGCAAACGGAATCTTTATTTCAAGAGTCCTTAGATAGTCTGCAAAGCGGGCAAATTGCTTATCTTGTTCCGCTTGGCGGAGTTTTTGAGGATAAGGCATCTTGGCTTTATATTCTTCAACCTTAGATGCTGCAGGTTTATTCCTTACAGAAGTGGTTGAAGAAGCCTTGTTAGAGGGATTACTGTCAGCACTCTCAGGTGTCTGATTTTCCCCAGGCGTCTGAACGCCAGGATTGGGAGGAAATTGGGCGTTTAACGCCAACTTTTCCCCCTTTTCTGGCGTTTGAACGCCAGAACTGGGCAAGGAATGGGCGTTTAACGCCAGCTTTCCTTCCCTTTCTGGCGTCTGAACGCCAATGACATTCCTCTCTGGGCTCTTACTGTCCTCAGAGGGATTTTGAACAGTGGTTTGGTTGTCCTCTGTCAATTGTTCCTTGTTTGGCTTTTTACTCTTTTGAGCAGTGTTATTCAGGGTCTTCCCACTCCTCAATTGAACTGCTTGACATTCCTCTGTTATCTGTTTAGATATTTGCTGTTTTGCTTGATTCAACTGCAGTTCTATGCTCTTGTTAGCAACTTTAGTTTCATAGAGCATCTCTTTAAAGTCTGCTAACTGTTCTGTCATCAGGAGCAATTGTTGATTAAGCTCAGTTATCTGTTCTTGAGGACTAGGGTCAGTGACCACTGCCATGGCTTCCTCTTTTGGAGAGAACTTATTGCTAGAGTACAAATATTGGTTTCTAGCAACAGTATCTATAAGCTCTTGAGCTTCTTAAATTGTCTTCCTCATGTGTATAGATCCACCAGCTGAGTGGTCTAAAGACATCTGAGCTTTTTCTGTAAGCCCATAGTAGAAAATGTCTAACTGTACCCACTCTGAAAACATTTTAGAGGGACATTTCCTTAGCATACCTCTATACCTCTCCCAGGCATTATAAAGGGATTCATTATCCTCTTGTTTAAAGCCTTGGATGTCCAGTCTTAACTGTGTCATCCTTTTTGGAGGGTAAAAATGATTCAGGAATTTGTCTGATAACTGTTTCCATGTCTTTATGCTTGCTGTAGGTTGGTTATTCAACCACCTTTTAGCTTGATCTTTTACAGCAAATGGAAACAGTAATAGTCTGTAGACATCCTGATCTACCTCTTTATCATGTACTGTGTCAGCAATTTGTAAAAACTGTGCCAGAAACTCAGTAGGTTCTTCCTGTGGAAGACTGGAATACTGGCAGTTTTGCTACACTATGATAATGAGTTGAGGATTTAGTTCAAAGCTGCTTGCTTTGATGGGAGGTGTACAGATGCTACTCCCATATGCAGCTGTAATGGGGTTAGCATATGACCCCAGAGTCCTCTTGGACTGATTGATCCCACTTAAGTCCATAATGGACAAAAGGGAAATGATAATGATTGCAAAGAGATAAATTTTTTTGTTTTTTTTTTTGAATTAACGAAAGAAAAATAAAATGAAATAAAATAAAAGTAAAATAAAAATTCGAAAATCAAAAAGAAAATAAGATCAAAGCAAATTGAAAACTGAATCAATTAGTTAATTAAAAAGATTTTGAAAATAGCAATTAGAAAGATATGATTGAAAAAGATTTTTATGAAAAAGATTTGATTTTTGAAAAGAGGAAAGAGAAAAACACAAAAAGACACCAAACTTAAAATTTTTAGAAAATCAAACACTAATTTTTCGAAAATTTTAAAGGAAAAACACAAGGAGGACACCAAACTTAGAATTTTTATGAATCAAAAAGGGACTAAGAACATGCAAAATCGAAAATTAAAAGAAAAACAAAAGCATGCAATTGACACCAAACTTAAAATATGAAACTAGACTCAACTAAAAGTCTCTAAACCAACAAAATTAAAACAGTCCTAATCTAAGCAACAGGATAAGCCGTCAGTTGTCCAAACTCAACAATCCTCGGCAACGGCGCCAAAAACTTGGTGCACGAAATTGCAATCACACTTTTGCAACTCCGCACAACTAACCAGCAAGTGTACTGGGTCGTCCAAGTAATACCTTGCGTGAGCAAGGGTCGATCCCACAGAGATTGTCGGCTTGAAGCAAGCTATGGTTATCTTGTAAATCTTAGTCAGGATATCAGAAATTATCAGGATTGATTGTGAAAGACGAAAGAACATGAAATGATTACTTGTTTTGCAGTAATGGAGAATAGGTTGAGGTTTGGAGATGCTCCATTTTCTGGATCTCTGCTTTCCTACTGTCTTCTTCTTCAAACACGCAAGTCTCCTTCCATGGCAAGCTGTATGTAGGGTTTCACCGTTGTCAATGGTTACCTCCCATCCTCTCAGTGAAAGCGATTGCATATGCTCTGTCACAGCATAGAGGAATTCATCTGTCAGTTCTCAATCAGGCCGGAATAGAATCCAGTGATTCTTTTGCGTCTGTCACTAACGCCCCGCCTTCAGGAGTTTGAAGCACGTCACAGTCATTCAGTCATTGAATCCTACTCAGAATACCACAGACAAGGTTTAGACCTTCCGGATTCTCTTGAATGCTGCCATCAGTTCTAGCTTATACCACGAAGATTCCGGTTAAAGAATCCAAGAGATAACTACTTAATCTAAGGTAGAACGGAGGTGGTTGTCAGTCACACGTTCATGGTTGAGAATGATGATGATTGTCGCGGATCATCACATTCATCCGGATTAAGAACAAGTATTATCTTAGAATGGAAGCAAGCATGATTGAATGAGAAACAGTAGTAATTGCATTAATCCATCAAGACACAGCAGAGCTCCTCACCCCCAACCATGGGGTTTAGAGACTCATGCCGTGGAAGGTACACAAAGGAAAAGTGTAAAGTGTCATGAGGTCATAAGGTCCAGATACAATGTCAAAAGATCCTATTAATAGTAAACTAGTAGCCTAGGGTGTACAGAAATGAGTAAATGACGTAAAAATCCACTTCTGGGTCCACTTGGTGTGTGCTTGGGCTGAGCAATGAAGCATTTTCGTGTAGAGACCTTTTCTGGAGTTAAACGCCAGCTTTCATGCCAGTTTGGGCGTTTAACTCCAAGTTTTATGCCAGTTCTGGCGTTTAACGCTGGAATTTCTGAGGGTGACTTTGAGCGCCGGTTTGGGCCATCAAATCTTGGGCAAAGTATGGACTATCATATATTGCTGGAAAGCCCAGGATGTCTACTTTCCAATGCCGTTGAGAGCGCGCCAATTGGGCTTCTGCAGCTCCAGAAAATCCGCTTCGAGTGCAGGGAGGTCAGAATCCAATAGCATCTGCAGTCCTTTTTGGTCTCGGAATCAGATTTTTGCTCAGGACCCTCAATTTCAGCCAGAAAATACCTGAAATCACAGAAAAACACACAAACTCATAGTAAAGTCCAGAAAAGTGAATTTTAGCTAAAAACTAATAAAAATATACTAAAAACTAACTAGATTATACTAAAAACATACTAAAAACAATGCCAAAAAGCATACAAATTATCCGCTCATCAAAAAGAGAGGGAGAATTTTCGAAAATTAGAGAGGGAAACGTAGTTAGGTGGTTTTGAAAAAAATAAGAAACAAACAAAAAGTTAGTTAGTTGATTGAAAAAGATTTGAAATCAAATTTTGAAAAAGATAAGAGGATAAGAAGTTAGATAAGATATTTTGAAATCAAATTTTGAAAAAGATAGAATTTTTGAAAAAGATAAGGTAAAAGATAAAAAGATAAGATAAAAATTTTAATAAAAGATATTTTGAAAAAGATTTAATTTTTAAAAGGACTCAACTAACAAGAAACTACAAGATAAGATTCTAGAACTTAAAGATTGAACCTTTCTTAACAAGAAAGTAACAAACTTCAAATTTTTGAACCAATCACATTAATTGTTAGCTAATTTTCGAAAATTTGATATAAAGATAAGAAAAAGATTTTGAAAATATTTTGAAAAAGATTTTGAAATTTTCGAAATTTATAAAAAAAATGAAAAAGATATGATTTTTGAAAAAGATTTTGAAAAGATAAGATTTTTAAAATTGAAATTTTGACTTGACTTGTAAGAAACAACTAATTTTAAAATTTTTGACCAAGTCAACCCAAAATTTCGAAAATTTGGAGGAAAATAAGGAAAAGATATTTTTTTGATTTTTGAATTTTTAATTATGAGAGAGAAAAACAACAAAAATACTCAATGCATGAAATTTTTAGATCAAAACAATGAATGCATGCAAGAATGCTATGAATGTCAAGATGAACACCAAGAACACTTTGAAGATCATGATGAACATCAAGAACATAATTTTGAAAAATGTTTAATGCAAAGAAAACATGCAAGACACCAAACTTAGAAATCTTCAATGCATGGACTCTAACAAACAAAAAATGCACATGAAAAACAACAAACAACACAAAACAAGAAAACATCAAGATCAAACAAGAAGACTTGTCAAGAACAACTTGAAGATCATGAAGAACACTATGAATGCATGGGATTTTCGAAAAATGCAAGAAAATTTTTTAAGGCATGCAATTGACACCAAACTTAAAAATTGACTCAAGACTCAAACAAGAAACACCAAATATTTTTGATTTTTTTGATTTTATTAATTTTTTTGGATTTTTATTAATTTTTTTTCGAAAATATTTTTGGAAAAAATGAAAAAGAAAAGAAACATTTTGAAAAAGATTTTTGAAAAGAAAATTACCTAATCTGAGCAACAAGATGAACCGTCAGTTGTCCATACTCGAACAATCCCCGGCAACGGCGCCAAAAACTTGGTGGACGAAATTGTGATCACTATTCTTTAAGTTGTATGAAATTATTATTGTGACACCAGTTGAATTCACAACTCCGTTCAACTAACCAGCAAGTGTACTGGGTCGTCCAAGTAATAAACCTTACGTGAGTAAGGGTCGATCCCACAGAGATTGTTGGTATGAAGCAAGCTATGGTCACCTTGTAAATCTCAGTTAGGCAGATTAAATCTGTTTATGGGTTTTCGAAAATAAAGATAAGAAAATAGAAATAATAAAAGGGATAGAGTACTCATGCAGATTCATTGGTGGGAATTTCAGATAAGCGAATGGAGATACTGTATGGCTCAGGGACGCCTGCTTTCCTACTGCTTCAACTCAATCCTTCTTACTCCTTTCCATGGCAAGCTGTATGTAGGGCATCACCGTTGTCAATGGCTACATCCCATCCTCTCAGTGAAAACGTTCCTATGCTCTGTCACAGCACGGCTAATCATCTGTCGGTTCTCAATCAGGTTGGAATAGAATCCCTTGATTCTTTTGCGCTTGTCATCACGCCCAGCCTTCAGGAGTTTGAAGCTCGTCACAGTCATTCAATCATAGAGTCCTACTCGGAATACCACATACAAGGTTTAGACTTTCCGGATCCTCATGAATGCCGCCATCTATCTAACTTATACCACGAAGATTCTGTTGGGAAATCTAAGAGATACACATTCAAGCTCTTGTTGCATGTAGAACGGAAGTGGTTGTCAATCACGTGCGTTCATAAGTGAGAATGATAATGAGGGTTACTTATCATCACATTCATCATGTTCTTGGGTACGAATGAATATATTGGAATAAGAATAATAGGGATTTGAATAAAAGACAATAGAATTGCATTAATACTTGAGGTACAACAGAGCTCCGCACCCTTAATCTATGGTGTGCAGAAACTCCACCGTTGAAAATACATAAGTATAAGGTTCAGGCATGGCCGAATGGCCAGCCCCCCTGATCTGAGAACTAATCGTCCCAAGATGTCTAATACACTGATAAAAAGTCCTATTTATAATAAACTAGCTACTAGGGTTTACATGAGTAAGTAATTGATGCATAAATCCACTTCTGGGGCCCACTTGGTGTATGCTTGGGCTGAGCTTGATCTATCCACGAGCTGAGGCTTCTCTTGGAGTTGAACTTCAAGTTATGACGTGTTTTGGGCGTTCAACTCCGGATCATGACGTTTTTCTGGCGTTTAACTCCAGACAGCAGCATGAACTTGGCATTTCACGCCAAGTTACGTCGTCAATCTTCGAATAAAATATGGACTATTATATATTGCTGGAAAGCCCTGGATGTCTACTTTCCAACGCCATTGAGAGCGCGCCAATTGGAGTTCTGTAGCTCCAGAAAATCTATTTCGAGTGCAGGGAGGTCAGATTCCAACAGCATCAGCAGTCCTTTTGTCAGCCTTTTTCAGAGTTTTGCTCAAATCCCTCAATTTCAGCCAGAATTTACCTGAAATCACAGAAAAATACACAAACTCATAGTAAAGTCCAGAAATGTGATTTTAACATAAAAACTAATGAAAACATCCCTAAAAGTAGCTTAAACTTACTAAAAACTACCTAAAAACAATGCCAAAAAGCGTATAAATTATCCGCTCATCAATGACCCTTTCTCAAGCTTCCCATTCTGAACGTCAGCCTTTTCATTGGCAAAAGTGTCAGGCTTATCGCTTCGGCGATCAGAAGGACAAGGAAGAGTGCCTCAAGGAGCCGAGGATGATGTAGTCGGCTATTTGCCTTTGCCGTGCATCATGAAAAAGAGAAAAAGAATAAAATTTAGAGTCACAAGGCAAGTGGCACAAGAAGGCAAAAGAGGAAGCAATTACAATGTAAACTTGGTGCCAATAAAAGCAAATAAGCACTTAATTGAGAAAAATATCATAAGAGTGTGGTATGATAAAGAAAAAGCAATGTGCAAATTCTAAATGTGTGCGTGGCTAGAACACACACATTGGCCGACTAAAATGGCAACCACACAATCAAAAAGCAATCATGTGTTCCTCAATTAAGCAACCTAAGTTGCAAGTCAAAGAATGAGTAACAATTATTAAACCACAAACAAACTTAGGCAACCACAATTAAAGTGAATTGAATTATGGAAATATTGGATATTGCAATTGTGCAAGTGAATGCACAAAGTTAATATAAATTAGAACAACAAACAATAACTAATTCAATAATAAAAAGAAAACTACCTATTCATCCTCAAAAATAATGAAATCATCACATGGACAAGGTGCTTGTTGCAAAGAGGGACAAGCTTGATAAAAATTAAATCAAGTCAATCAAACAAATGCAAAGCATTTAAGAACAAGAACTTTGGTATGCGATTATATTGATTTGAAAACCATGATGACAAGTAATTCAATTCAATTCAATAATATTCAATGCACTTACTAAAAAAAATTACCTAAGATGCAACAAAACATACATATTCAAAGCCACTAGGTACTAGTAATTTAAAGCAAAGTTTAAGTACAATGATGAATTTCAATATTAAATAGCATCAATGATCATCTAAGGTGCACAATTAATTATTAAAATTCCAAACAAGGATATAGTCTAACTTATATGGTAGCTACAATACATGCATTAAACTAAAAGTTCATTCAGGCATTATATCGAACACATGGTGTGTAGTTCGTATATTCATCAAACTGGAGTCTATTTCAGCAGCATTCAATCCCTAAAATCAGCAAACAAACATTTGCAATCCATATAACAAGCAACAAGCAACTAATCTAACCTAATTTAGTTACTGAAATCAAAAATCAAAATGCAATGATAACAAATACAAAGATCAGAGTAAAAAAGACTAAGGACTTGAGAAATGAGGGATGAAGAATGAGGAAAGAAGAGCTGCAGCAACACTGTGATTGCCACCGCCAGCGTCACTGTGAAGCTAGGCCATTGGAAGAACAGAGAAAGGCGCGAACTGTAGCTGGCACAGAGGCAAAGCTCGAAGAAAAAAATGGAAATGGGGAGAAGAAGAATGAAAGAAAGAGAGGGGTGGTGTGGCGGTGGTGGTCGCCGGCGGTAGTGACGATGCCGGACGGAGAGGATGGAAGGTGGTGGTGGTGGTATGTGGTTTGGGGGGCTTTGGACGAAGAAGAGAAGTGAGGGTGAAGGGGCGGTGGCACGTGCACACGTTAGGGCTTAATTCAAATTAACACCCAAAACGACGCTTGTGTGTACGCACACAGTCCGTGTGTACGCACACAAGGTGGAAAATTGGTGGTATGCGTATGTACAAGCGTGTGCGCACGCACCCGGCAAGGAGGTTGCAAGCGGTTGTGTGTACACACAGGTGTGTGCGTACGAACCTAGCAGGGAGCATAAATTTGAGTGTCTGTGCGCACACATGTTCCTATGCACAGAATCCTATTTTTGCAAAATTTTAGGTCTTTAAGGGCACCAAACATGATATTCACAAAGTTTTTCAACCCCAAACACATTATTCCTCAAGAACACATGATCAAAACTAAAGTGTAACTAAATTAAGCTTAGTAAGAAAAGAAAAAATTCAACAAATAAAAGCTAAAAGAGGAGAAAAGTTGGAAGGATGTTACCATGGCGGGGTGTCTCCTACCTATCACTTTTATTCAAAGTCTTTAAGTTAGACTTTTTTTAGGAGACTCTTGTTAAGGCGGCTTATGCTTCCATTCCTCCTGAATCTCCACCCATATTTGCATTTTCATTGTCCTCCGGGGTCCTAAATGAAGTGCATCAAGCTCTCAAGAAGTTTCAAGCAAGTACTAAGAACCCAAGATTGTTGATCATTGAAGCTTATACCGGGATCCCATACTCTAATTTCCTGTTCACCTTCTTGCTGGTCTCTATACCTTAATTCGGATGAACAACCTCTTGAATTTTCATTAAAGCACTCAAATAAACCTCAGAACCCTTTTAATTATGCCTTGTACCACGCTTGGAATCCAAATCTTGATTTGCTTCCTTGATGAGCTTTGGACTCTTTCGGCAACCAACATCCATTTCTCCATCATTTAACAATCCAAGAAGGACCTTAAGTTGGTGATCCATTTCCAAAATAGCATATTGATGTAGGCTGAAAGTTCATTGGTAAAATTTTCACCCATCCAAATTGCATGAAAACCTTCACCTCTTGGTTGTCAACTTCTTCCTCATACTCATCTTCTTCCTCACCAACCTCTTCTATTCTTCCTCACCAACTTCATCTAGCTCTTCTCTATCACTCAAGTCATATTTTGGAAGTTGTGTGAAGTCTACATCAACATCTCTTTCAAACTCAATGGGAAAAGATTCATCAAGATCATTGAGGGAATAGATCAATGTGGACAAAAATTCATTAATGATGGAATCCACTTCAAATCAATTTTCCTCAATTCTTCATTCACTTCTTCTGGTTCAATTATCTCACCTTCTTCCTCTTGTTGTGATACATGCCTTAGCTCAACTTCTTCCACTTGAGCTTGCAAACCTTCCTTCACCTCGCACTCTCCACATGAGATTGATTCCCCACGTTCATCCACAAAATTACTTTAGATGTGGGATGAACATGATGAGGCTAACCGGGTTAAGATTTCGGCCAACATAGCTGTGATATGCTCTTACTTCTTCCGGAACTCCCATGATGCAATCCAAAGTTGAAGTCATCATTCCCTACAATATGATCACAACCATACTCCAAACAAAGAGGGTGATAACTTATAGAGAAAATAGGAAATAAAAAAAACAAAAGGCATCAATAAACAAGAGAAACACAATCTTAACTACTAGCGAAAACAAACAAACAACCAAAAAGCAAGCTATTTACAATATTCAATTATTCACAACAACAAAAAACGTGACACCAGTTGCATAGTTCCCCGCCATCAACGCCAAAAATTTAATAGCGAGAGGATCGTATAGGTCTAAATATTTCTCAAAGTAAGAATCTCTTCGTTGCAAGCATAGCCTAGACCAACGATCAATCCTCCCAATCAAAGTTTAACTTGTTTGTCACAATGCAAACCAATAAAAATCGGGAGTTTTAAATCGTGAGTCGTCTTTCGTCGGACTAGCAATTAGGTGCGCACACTTTTGGTTGTGAAATCAGGGTAATTCCAAGCACAGAGTGAGAAGTAAAGGAACTAGGAGGTAAACAACTAACACAAGGAAATAGTAAGAACTAAAAGGTAACAACAAGCAACAACTAGTGAAAATGTGACTCAATGGATAAAAGAACCTTGACTTGGTAATGATAGTTAAGGAATCATATCCTTGTCATAACCACAACTATGGCAATTACAATGAGTTAATCCCACTTCGTTAACCCCAAACATTGAGGAGTAAGTCAAGTGAGCATAATTGGTCTTAATCCATAAATACTAGTTAACTTACTAATTAACTTATTAAAAGGCTAGTGTTAGTGGAAACAAGAGTAACTAACAACCCAAAATCACCATTAAATATCGGACATTATGACTCTAGTATCCTATGTACTCATTTCCTAAGCCAAGTAGTGAAAATCTACTCAATATTCATAATTGACATTTTCACAAACATTTGGTGGGTATAAAGAAAAACATATCAAATTGTAAAAGATAATAAAAACTATATCCAATCTATGAACAAAATCAAGAATAGAAACACAATCAAACATACATAAATCATAAAATATCAAATTCATCAACAAAAGACTCTAAAAATCAAAAGTAGACAAACTAACAAAATAACTTTTGTTATAAGAAAGTGAGAGTAAATGTAGTGTAATTAAAAAGAGAAGCAAATATTACTTACAATAGGAGCAAGCTATAATCCAAGATCAAAATTGTAAACGAGAAATTCTACTAAAAATCCTAATTAAACCTAAGAGAAAATTCCTAAGGGAAAACTACTCTAAAACCTACTCCTACTCCTAATAATGTTATATATGTTGTATGTAATAATGCCTCCCTTTGTAGTGGAATGTTGCCTCTTTGATATAGCTTCCAATTCAGCTTCAGGACTTCCAAAATCGGGTCAAAAGACCCCAAAATCGCAAGCCACGTGACTTTTTAAGTGAGTTGCGTGTCAGGACTTGCGCGTACGCACAGGGTTTTGTGCGTATGCACACTAGCTGATTCTTCCCTTATGCATTTGCATAAGAAGGTATGCATTCGCACACAGCAATGTTTTCATCTCTTTTGTTTTCTTCATGAAATCTTCCGTTTTGCATGCTTCCTTCCACTTCTACCTAGCCATCCTTGCCTAATGGACCTAAAATTACTCAACCAAACATATCACGGCATCGAATGGAATAAAAATGAAATTCACTCAATTCAATTCAAAATTTATCATCAAATCTAAACTCATCAATGTGCAAGGGACCAACACCAAATGAAGGACTATCCCAAGCTAGGGACTCTGGCATCTATCGCCGAAGAACAAGAGGCTCAATTAAAGGTGACTGAATATGTTGGATTTGTCCAACTCATGAATATTGTAATGGCAAATAGGCAAGCCCTATAGAAAAGAAAGGCTTGATGTATGTCAAAGCCTTTATCAATAAAAAAGTTGTCATAGTTATGATCGACATTGGTGCTAAACACAACTTCATCACACCTGATAAAGCAAAGAGGCTTGGGTTGAATATTACTAAAAAGAATGGCTTATTCAAACCCATGAATACCAAGGGTGAACTTCTTAAAGGAGTAGCAAAAGGGGTTGAGATAATTCTTGGTTCTTGGAAGGGCCTCGTGGATTTCTTAGTAGCACTCATGGATGACTTCAAGATAGTCATCAAGTTTTACTTACAAAGGAAGGCAAATACAATACCTATGCCATCCTATGACATACTATGCAACATGGAGAAAGAGTCTCCATGCATGGTCCCTACAGTCTCTAGAGGTAGAGGACTACTGATGCTCTCTATTATAAAACTCAAGAAAGGATTCAAGAAGGGAGAGATAACATATTTGGTTCTATTACAAGAGGAGTCAACATCTGAAAGAGAAGACACTCCTCCCAAAATCAAGGAAGTCTTTAAAGAAAATAAGGATGTGATGCCTCCTAAGTTGCCAAAAAAACTGTCACCTAAGAGAAAAGTGGACCACAAGATTAAATTGTAGTTAGGAGCAAAGTCGGATGTCTTAGCATCTTAGAGGATGGCACTACCAGAACTTAAGAAGTTGAAGAAGCAACTGAAAGATTTGCTAAATGCTAGGTTCATCCGTCCATTAAAGGCACCCTGATGAGCGGATAATTTATACGCTTTTTGGCATTGTTTTTAGTATGTTTTTAGTATGTTTTAGTTAGTTTTTATTATATTTTTATTAGTTTTTAGTTAAAATTCACTTTTCTGGACTTTACTATGAGTTTGTGTGTTTTTCTGTGATTTCAGGTATTTTCTGGCTGAAATTGAGGGACCTGAGCAAAAATCTGATTCAGAGGCTGAAAAGGACTGCAGATGCTGTTGGATTCTAACCTCCCTGCACTTGAAGTGGATTTTCTGGAGCTACCGAAGCCCAATTACCGCGCTCTCAACTGCGTTGAAAATTAGACATCCTGGGCTTTCCAGCAATGTATAATAGTTCATACTTTGCTTGAGATTTGATGGCCCAAACAGGCGTTCCAAGTCAGCTCAAGAATTCTAGCGTAAAACGCCGGAACTGGCACAAGAATGGGAGTTAAACGCCCAAATTGGCACAAAAGCTGGCGTTTAACTCCAAGAAGAGTCTCTACACGAAAATGCTTCAATGCTCAGTCCAAGCACACACCAAGTGGGCCCGGAAGTGAATTTTTATGTCATTTACTCAGTTCTGTAAACCCTAGTTGCTAGTTCTCTATAAGTAGGACATTTTGCTATTGTATTTTCGTCTTTTGATTACTTGAATCTTTTGATCACTTTAGATCTTAGGATCATCTTTTGATCATGTTTTTATGATTGAACCCTCTTTGGGAGGCTGGCCATTCGGCCATGCCTAGACCTTGTTCTTATGTATTCTCAATGGTAGAGTTTCTACACACCATAGATTAAGGTGTGGAGCTCTAACAACCACTTCCGTTCTACAAGCAAACAAGGCTTGAATGTTTATCTCTTGGATTTCTTAATCAGAATCTTCGTGGTATAAGCTAGAATTGATGGCGGCATTCAAGAGAATCCGGAAGGTCTAAACCTTCTCTGTGGTATTCTGAGTAGGATTCAAGGATTGAATGACTGTGACGAGCTTCAAACTCGCGATTGTGGGGCGTTAGTGACAGACGCAAAAGAATCACTGGATTCTATTCCGACATGATCGAGAACCGACAGCTGAATAGCCGTGCTGTGACAGAGCGCATTGAACATTTTCACTGAGAGGACGGGACTGTAGCCATTGACAACGGTGATGCCCAATATACAGCTTGCCATGGAAAGGAGTAAGAAGGATTGGATGAAGACAGTAGGAAAGCAGAGAGATAGAAGGGACAAAGCATCTCCATACGCTTATCTGAAATTCTCACCAATGAATTGCATAAGTATCTCTATCTTTATTTTATGTTTTATTTATCTTTTAATCATTAATCCTCCATAACCATTTGAATCCGCCTGACTGAGATTTACAAGATGACCATAGCTTGCTTCATACCAACAATCTCCGTGGGATCGACCCTTACTCGCGTAAGGTTTATTGCTTGGACGACCCAGTGCACTTGCTGGTTAGTTGTGCGAAGTTGTGATAAAGATTTGAGATTGCAATTGAGCGTACCATGTTGATGGCGCCATTGATGATCACAATTTCGTGCACCAAGTTTTTTGTGCCGTTGCCGGGGATTGTTTGCGTTTGGACAACTGACGGTTCATCTTGTTGCTTAGATTAGGTATT
Organism: Arachis hypogaea; assembly: GCF_003086295.3. Classification (NCBI taxonomy): domain Eukaryota; kingdom Viridiplantae; phylum Streptophyta; class Magnoliopsida; order Fabales; family Fabaceae; genus Arachis; species Arachis hypogaea. The sequence goes on along the minus strand of NC_092045.1, from coordinate 34,242,880 downwards.
TTTCAGAATTTTTAATAATGAATTCTAGTGTTTCAAGGTGATGTTCTTATCATCACCAAAGCTGATTGTTCTTCATCAATTTAGCTCTTGAATGTAATGTCCTGCTGAAGCTTGGCTAGCCATGTCTAATTCCTTTAGACTAAAGCTTTAGACTAACATTGCATGATTCCTGGAATTCTTATTAAAATTTTTGAATTTCTTTATTTTCTTCTCCATATAATTTTCGAAAAAAAGAAAACCAAAAAAATTACAAAATCATAAAAATCAAAAATATTTCTTGTTTGAGTCTAGTGTCTCATTTTAAGTTTGGTGTCAATTGCATGTTTCTGTTCTTCTTGCATTTATCATGTGTCTTCATTGATCTTCAAGTTGTTCTTGATGATTTACTTGCTCTGATCTTTAAATTCTCTTGTTTTGTGTGTTTTGTTGTTTCTCATATGCATTCTCAATTTGTTAGTGTCAGTAGTATACAAACTTCTAAGTTTGGTGTCTTGCATGCATTGTTTATTTGATTTTAGTTGCATTTTGATTTTTCCTCATCATTAAAAATCCAAAAAATTTTTAATTTGTGTCTTTTCAAGTCAATAATACAGAGAATTGAAGATTCAGAACATTCAGCAGAGGAATTACACAGAAAAAGCTGGGCGTTCAAAACGCCCAGTGAAGAAGGAAAACTGGCATTTAAACACCAGCCAGGATACCTGGCTGGGTGTTTAACGCCCAAAAGGGTAGCATTTTGGGCGTTAAACGCCAGAATGGATACCATTCTGGGCGTTTAATGCCAAGATGGCACAAGAGGGAAGATTTTGTTTTCAATTCAAATTTTTTTCAAGTTTTCATAATTTTTCAAAATCAAATCTTTTTCAAATCATTTCTTCTCAATCATATATTTTCAAAATCAATTTCTTTCCATTTTCAAAAATACTTGCTAACAATTAATAATTTGATTCAACATTTCAAGTATGTTGCCTTTTCTGTTGAGAAAGGTTTAATGTTTGAATCATATCTTTTCTTATTAGCCAAGTCATTGATTTTAAAAATCAAATCTTTTTAAATTGTTTTTCAATCATATCTTTTTAAAACCATAACTTTTCAATCATATCTTCTTAATCACATCTTTTTCAAAATAGTTTTCAAATCATATCTTTTTGATTTCTAATTTCAAAATCTTTTTCAAAAATTACTTAATTTCTTTCCCAATCTTAGTTTTCAAAAATCATCAATCAATTTTCAAAATGTTTTTAAAATCTTTTTAATTTATTTCTTCCCCTCTTCTCACATCCTTCTATTTATGGATTAACATGTACAATTCGAACTCTATCTTTCTAAGTTCAAATTCTTCTACCTCTTCCTTCTATTTTTCTTTTCCTCTGACACCTCAAGGAATCTCTATACTGTGACATAGAGGATTCCATATTTTCTTGCTTTCTTCTCTTTCATATGAGTAGGAGCAAAGACAAAAGCATTCTTGTTGAGGCTGACCCTGAACCTGAAAGGACCTTGAAGCGAAAGCTAAGAGAAGCTAAAGCACTACTCTCTGTAGAGGACCTAACAAAAATCTTCAAACAAGAAGAAGACATGGCAGCAGAAAACAACAACAATGCCAACAATGCAAGGAAGGTGCTGGGTGACTTTACTGCACCTACTCCTGACTTCTATGGGAGAAGCATCTCAATCCCTGCCATTGGAGCAAACAACTTTGAGCTTAAGCCTCAATTAGTTTCTCTAATGCAACAGAATTGCAAGTTCCAGGGACTTCCATTGGAAGATCTTCATCAATTTTTAGCTGAATTCTTGCAAATCTGTGACACTGTTAAGACCAATGGGGTTGACTCTGAGGTCTACAGACTTATGCTATTCCCTTTTGCTGTAAAAGACAGAGCTAGAATATGGTTGGACTCACAACCTAAAGAAAGCCTGAACTCTTGGGAAAAGCTAGTCAATGCCTTCTAGGCAAAGTTCTTTCCACCTAAAAAATTGAGTAAGCTTAGAGTAGAAGTTCAAACCTTCAGACAGAAGGAAGGTGAATCCCTCTATGAAGCTTGGGAAAGATACAAACAATTGATCAAAAAGTGTCCTTCTGACATGCTTTCTGAATGGAGCATCATAGGTATCTTCTATGATGGTTTGTCTGAATTGTCCAAGATGTCATTGGATAGCTCTGCTGGAGGATCTCTTCATCTGAAGAAGACGCCTGCAGAAGCTCAAGAACTCATTGAAATGGTTGCAAATAACCAATTCATGTACACTTCTGAAAGGAATCCTGTGAACAATGGGACGAATCAGAAGAAAGGAGTTCTTGATATTGATACTCTGAGTGCTATATTGGCTCAGAACAAAATATTGACTCAGCAAGTCAATATGATTTCTCAAAGTCTGTCTGGAATGCAAGCTGCACCAGGCAGTACTAAGGACGCTTCATCTGAAGAAGAAGCTTATGATCCTGAGAACCCTTCAATGGAAGAGGTGAATTACATGGGAGAACCCTATGGAAACACCTATAATCCTTCATGGAGAAATCATCCAAATCTCTCATGGAAGGATCAACAGAGACCTCAACAAGGTTTCAACAACAATAATGGTGGAAGAAACAGGTTTAGCAATGGCAAGCCTTTTCCATCCTCTTCTCAGCAACAGACAGAGAATTCTAAGCAGAGTCACTCTGACTTAGCAACCATGGTCTCTGATCTAATCAAAACCACTCAAAGTTTCAGGACTGAAACAAGGTCCTCCATTAGAAACTTGGAGGCACACGTGGGTCAGCTGAGTAAGAAAGTTACTGAACTCCCTCCTAGTACTCTTCCAAGCAATACAGAAGAAAATCCAAAAGGAGAGTGTAAGGCCCTCAACATGGCCAAATTTGGAGAGGAGGAAGAGGCAGTGATCGCCACTGAGGAAGACCTCAATAGACGTCCACTGGCCACCAATGAGTTCCCTAATGAGGAACCATGGGAATCTGAGGCTCACACTGAGACCATAGAGATTCCATTGGATTTACTTCTGCCATTCATGAGCTCTGATGAGTATTCTTCCTCTGAAGAGGATGAAGATGTCACTGAAGAGCAAGTTACTAAATACCTTGGAGCAATCATGAAGCTAAATGACAAGTTATTTGGTAATGAGACTTTGGAGGATGAACCTCCTTTGCTCAACAAAGAACTGGATGACTTGACTAGGCAGAGATTACCTCAAAAGAGACAAGACCCTGGGAAGTTCTCAATACCTTGTACAGTAGGCACCATGACCTTCAAGAAGGCTCTGTGTGACAACCACTTCCGTTCTACAAGCAAACAAGGCTTGAATGTTTATCTCTTAGATTTCTTAATCAGAATCTTCGTGGTATAAGCTAGAATTGATGGCGGCATTCAAGAGAATCTGGAAGGTCTAAACCTTGTCTGTGGTATTCTGAGTAGGATTCAAGGACTGAATGACTGTGACGAGCTTCAAACTCTTGATTGTGAGGTGTTAGTGACAGACGCAAAAGAATCACTGGATTCTATTCCGACATGATCGAGAACCGACAGCTGAATAGCCGTGCTGTGACAGAGCGCGTTGAACATTTTCACTAAGAGGACAGGACTGTATTCATTGACAACGGTGATGCCCAACATACAGCTTGCCATGGAAAGGAGTAAGAAGGATTGGATGAAGACAGTAGGAAAGCAGAGAGACAAAAGGGACAAAGCATCTCCATACGCTTATCTGAAATTATCACCAATGAATTGCATAAGTATCTCTATCTTTATTTTATGTTTTATTTATCTTTTAATCATTAATCCTCCATAACCATTTGAATCCGCCTGACTGAGATTTACAAGATGACCATAGCTTGCTTCATACCAACAATCTCCGTGGGATCGACCCTTACTCGCGTAAGGTTTATTACTTGGACGACCCAGTGCACTTGCTGGTTAATTGTGTGAAGTTGTGATAAAGAGTTGAGATTGCAATTGAGCGTACCATGTTGATGGCGCCATTGATGATCACAATTTCGTGCACCACACCTTATGGCGCACTAGTCTGGTTCCAAAAGAAGCATGATGGTTCGTTGAAAGTATGCAATGACTATCGAGCACTTAACAAGGTAACTATCAAGAATGAATACCCTATTCTTTGGATAGAAGATTTGTTTGATCAACTAGGTAGGACCAAGTGGTTCTTAAAGCTAGATTTGAGGTTAGGATCATCAAGTAAGGATTGCCGATGGTGATGAGCCTAAAACAGCATGTGTCACGAGGTACGGATCTTATGAGTGGTTGGTGATACTTTTTGGCTTAACCAATGCTGCTATAACCTTCTATAGTGGTCTACTTGGATGACATTGTCATCTACAACAATATCTTAGAGGAACATATAGTATACTTACGAAATATTTTCTTGATCTTGTGAAAGAATAATCTATATGTGAAGAAAGAAGAGGGTTCCTTTGCAAGAGACGAGGTCCACTTCTAAGGACACATCATAAAAGATAGAACTATCCACATAGATTAATGAAAGGTTTAGCTATCAAAGAATGGGAGCCGTAGTGCGGAATTAGAATACCACAACTGAACTGGCAAGTGCACCGGGTCATACCAAGTAATACTTCAGGTGAGTGATGGTCAATCCCATGAAGATTAATAGATCAAGCAACAATATTCAATTGATTATTGGTAGCACAAATCCTGATGAGTGGATAATTTATACGCTTTTTGGCATTGTTTTCATATAGTTTTTAGCATGTTTTAGTTACTTTTTAGTATATTTTTATTAGTTTTTAAGAAAAATTCACATTTTTGGACTTTACTATGATTTTGTGTGTTTTTTTGTGATTTCAGGTATTTTCTGGTTGAAATTGAGGGACCTGAGCAAAAATTGATTTAGAGGCTGAAAAAGGACTGCTGATGCTGTTGGATTCTGAGCTCCCTGCACTCGAAATGGATTTTTTGGAGCTATAGAAATACAAATGGAGCGCTCTCAATTGCATTGGAAAGTAGACATCCAGAGATTTCCAGCAATATATAATAGTCCATACTTTGCTCAAGTTTAGACAATGCAAACTGACGTTGAACGCCAGCTTTCTGCGCTATTCTGGCGTTAAACGCCTGAAACAAGTTGCAAGCTAGAGTCAAATGCTAGAAACAAGTCACAAACTGGCGTTTAACTCCAAGGAATACCTTTACATGTGAAAGCTTCAATGCTCAGTCCAAGCACACACAAAGTGGGCCCGGAAGTGGATTTCTGCATCATTTACTTATTTCTGTAACCCTAGTAACTAGTTTAGTATAAATAGAACATTTTACTATTGTTTTAGGGATCTGGGGACGAGCTTTTGGAACATCTTTGATCATTGTTAGTCCATAGACATTAGGGGCTGGCCTCATGGCCATGCCTACCTTATTTTCACTTATGTATTTTCAACGGTGGAGTTTCTACACACCATAGATTAAGGTGTGGAACTCTGCTGTTCATCGAGTATTAATGCAAAATACTACTGTTTTCTTTTCAATTCATGCTTATTATTATTCTAAGATATCCATTCGAACACAAGAACATGATGAATGTGATGATTATGTGACACTCATCACCATCCTCACTTATGAACGTGTGATTGACAACCACTTCTATTATACATGAAAACAAGCTTGAATGTATATCTCTTGGGTTTCCAACGATTCACATCGACTCCCCTCTGAAAATGGGGCATCTGAATCCAAGAGCAGAGTCTTCGTGGTATAAGCTAGAATCAATTGGCAGCATTGATGAGCGGATAATTTGTATGCTTTTTGGCATTGTTTTTAGTGTGTTTTTAGTATAATCTAGTTAGTTTTTAGTATATTTTTATTAGTTTTTAGTTAAAATTCACTTTTCTGGACTTTACTATGAGTTTGTGTGTTTTTCTGTGATTTCAGGTATTTTCTGGCTGAAATTGAGGGACCTGAGAAAAAATCTGATTCAGAGACTAAAAAGGACTGCAGATGCTGTTGGATTCTGACCTCCCTGCACTCGAAGTGGATTTTCTGGAGCTCCAGAAGCCCAATTGTCGCGCTCTCAACGGCATTGGAAAGTGGACATCCTGGGCTTTCTAGCAATATATGATAGTCCATACTTTGCCCAAGATTTGATGGCCCAAACCGGCGTTTAAAGTCACCCTCAGAAATCCCAGCGTTAAACGCTGGAACTGGCACCAAAATGGGAGTTAAACGCCCAAACTGGCATAAAGGCTGGCGTTTAACTCCAAGAGAAGTCTCTGCACGAAAATGCTTCATTGCTCAGCCCAAGCACACACCAAGTGGGCCCGGAAGTGGAGTTTTATGTCATTTACTCATTTCTGTAAACCTTAGGCTACTAGTTTTCTATAAGTAGGACCTTTTACTATTGTATTGAGACATCGAGGGGTAGCCATCTTCATTTTATGCTATCTTAGATCATTGGGAGGCTGGCCATTCGGCCATGCCTAGACCCTATTCTTATGTATTTTCAACGGTGGAGCTTCTACACACCATAGATTAAGGTGTGGAGCTCTGCTATACCTCGAGTATTAATGCAATTACTATTGTTCTTCCATTCAATTCCGCTTGTTCTTGTTCTAAGATATCACTTGTTCTTCAACTTGATGAATGTGATGATCCGTGACACTCATCATCATTCTCACCTATGAACGTGTGATTGACAACCACCTCCGTTCTACCTTCGATTGGGTGAATATCTCTTGGATTCCTGATTGCACGATGCATGGTTGATCGCCTGACAACCGAGTGCTCGTCTGACAAACGAGCCAACCATTCCGTGAGATCAGCGTCTTCGTGGTATAGGCTAGAACTGATGGCGGCATTCAAGAGAATCCGGAAGGTCTAACCTTGTCTGTGGTATTCTGAGTAGGATTCAATGATTGAATGACTCTGACGTGCTTCAAACTCCTAGCAGGCGGGGCGTTAGTGACAGACGCAAAAGAATCGATGGATTCTATTCCGGCCTGACCGAGAACCGACAGCTGATTACCCCATGCTGTGACAGAGCATAGGCAAACGTTTTCACTGAGAGGATGGGAGGTAGCTATTGACAACGGTGAAACCCTACATAAGCTTGCCATGGAAAGGAGTAAGAAGGATTGGATGAAGACTGTAGGAAAGCAGAGAGACAGAAGGGAAGGGATCTTCATGCGCTTATCTGAAGTTCCTACCAATGAATTACATAAGTACCTCTATCTTTATCTTATTGTTATTTTCATTCATCATCATATCAATTGAGTTTGCCTGACTAAGATTTACAAGATGACCATAGCTTGCTTCATACTAACAATCTCCGTGGAATCGACCCTTACTTGCGTAAGGTTTATTACTTGGACGACCCAGTGCACTTGCTGGTTAGTTGTGCGAAGTTGTGTAATGCCATGGTACTGAGCTACCAAGTTTTTGGGGTTCATGACCGGGGATTATGAGAGTTGTGAAAAGTATTGTTCACAATTTCGCGCACCAAGCATTCTTGAGATCCGGAAAGTCTAAACCTTGTCTGTGGTATCCCGAGTAGGATCTGGAATGGGATGACTGCGAGCTTCAAACTCGCAACTGTAGGGCATGGTGACAGACGCAAAAGGATAGTAAATCCTATTCCTACATGATCGAGAACCAACAGCTGATTAGGCATACGATATCTGTGCATGGTATTTTTCATCCGAGACGAGCAATCCAACAGTTGATTAGCCGTACAGAAACCGTAGAGGACCATTTTCACTGAGAGAATGGGAAGTAGCCATTGACAACGGTGACACCCAACATACAGCTTGCCGTAGAAAAGAGTATGAAGGATTGGATGAAGGCAATAAGAAAGCAGAGATTTCGAAGGAACAACGCATCTCCATACGCTTATCTAAAATTTCCACCAATGAATTACATAAGTATCTCTATCTTCATTTTTTGTTTATTTATCTTTTAGTTTTTAAAACTCTATAACCATTTGAATCTGCCTGACTGAGATTTACAAGATGACCACAGCTTGCTTCAAGCCGATAATCTCTGTGGGATCGGCCCTTACTCACGTAAGGTTCATTACTTGGACGACCCAGTGCACTTGCTAGTTTGTTGTGTGAGGTTGTGAAAAAGAGTTGAGATTACAATTGTGCATACCAAGTTGTTGGCGCCATTGAGATCACAATTTCGTGCACCACGTTTTTGGCACCGTTGCCGGGGATTGTTCGAGTTTGGACAACTGACGGTTTATTTTGTTGCTCAGATTAGGTAATTTTCTTCTTGTTTCAACGTTTATTTTATTTTCAAAAAGTTTTCAAAAATCTTTCAAAATTTTTTCTTCTTTTTCGTTTTTCCAAAAATAATTTTCGAAAAATCCAAAAAAAAATTCATAAAATAAAAAAATCAAAAAATATTTTGTGTTTCTTGTTTGAATCTAGTGTCAATTTTTAAGTTTGGTGTCTATTGCATGTTTTTAAAATTTGTGTAATTTTTGAAAATTCATGCTTGTGTTCTTCATGATCTTCAAGTTGTTCTTGATGATTTTATATGTTTGATCGTTAATTTTTCTTGTTTTGTGTCTTTTCTTGTTTTTCATATGCATTTTTGCAGTCATAGTGTCTAAACATGAAAAATCTCTAAGTTTGGTGTGTTGCATGTTTTTCTTTTCTTGAAAATTTTCAAAAATAAGTTCTTGATGTTCATCATGATCTTCAAAGTGTTCTTGGTGTTCATCTTGACATTCATAGTGTTCTTGCATGCATTATTTGTTTTGATCCAAAATTTTTATGTCTTGAGTCATTTAGTTGTTTTTCTCTTTCCTCATTAAAAATTCAAAAATAAAAAAATATCTTTTCCTTAGTTTCCTCATAAATTTCGAAATCTTTGGGTTGACTTAGTCAAAAAATTTTAAAAAGTTTCTTGTTAAGTCAAGTCAAGATTTCAATTTTAAAAATCTTATCTTTTCAAAACTTTTTCAAAAATCAAATCTTTTTCATTTTTCTTTAATATTTTTAAAAATTTTAAAAATTTATTTTCAAAATATTTTTCTTAATTTCATTTCATAAATTTCAAAACTTTACTAACAATTAATGTGATTGATTCAAAAATTTGAAGTTTGTTACTTTCTTGTTAAGAAAGGCTCAATCTTTAAATTCTAGAATCATATCTTTTAGTTTCTTGTTAGTCAAGTAATCAATTTTAATTTTAAAAATAAAATCTTTTTCAAAACAAATTTCAATCATATCTTTTCAATCATATCTTTTCAAACATATCTTTTTCAAATCATATCTTTTTCAAAATCAATTTCAAAATCTTTTCTAACTTCTTATCTTTTCAAAATTGATTTTCAAATCTTTTTCAATTAACTAATTGACTTTTTGTTTGTTTTACTATTTCTTATCCTTTTCAAAACCACCTAACTACTTTTCTCTCTCTAATTTTCGAAAACTCTTCATCCTTTTTCAAAATTCTTTTAATTAACTAATTGTTTCAAATTTTAATTTTAATTTTATTTCTTCTCTTAATTTTCAAAAATCACTAACTATTTTTTCAAAAACAATTTTTGAAATTCTCTCCCTCTCATCTCTTTCTATTTATTTATTCATTTACTAACACTTCCCTTCATCTTAAAATTTGAACCCTTTCTTCTCCTCTATGTTCGAATTCTTCTCTTCTCATTCTCCTATTCTTATCTTCTTCTACTCACATAAAGGAATTTCTATACTACGACATAGAGGATTCCTCTTCCCTTTCTGTTCTCTTTTTTTTTTACATGAGCAAGAGCAAGGATAAGAACATTCTTGTTGAAGCTGATCCGAAACCTGAAAGGACTCTGAAGAGGAAGCTAAGAGAAGCTAAAACACAACACTCTAAAGAGGACTTTACTGAAATTTTTGAAAAAGAATGAGACATGGCCGAACCCAACAACAATGCAAGGAAGATGCTTAGTGACTTTACTGCACCAAATTCCAACTTACATGGAAGAAGCATCTCAATCCCTGCCATTGGAGCAAACAACTTTAAGCTGAATCCTCAATTAGTTTCTCTGATGCAACATAATTGTAAGTTTCATGGACTTCCATCAGAAGATCCTTTTTAGTTCTTAACTGAATTCTTGTAGATCTGTAATACTGTTAAGACCAATGGAGTTGATCCCGAGGTCTATAAGCTTATGCTTTTCCCTTTTGCTGTAAGAGACAAAGCTAGAACATGGTTGGACTCTCAACCTAGAGATAGCCTGAACTCTTGGGATAAGCTGGTCACAGCTTTCTTAGCAAAGTTCTTTCCTCCTCAAAAGCTAAGCAAGCTTAGAGTGGATGTTCAAACCTTCAGGCAGAAAGAACTCATCCAGGATATATTCTATGATGGTCTGTCTGAATTGTCTAAGATGTCATTGGACCACTCTGCAGGTGGATCTATTCACCTAAATAAAATGCCTACAGAAGCTCAGGAACTCATTGAAATAGTTGCAAATAACTAGTTCATGTACACCTCTGAAAGGAATCCTGTGAGTAATGGGACGCCTCAGAGGAAGGGAGTTCTTGAAATTGATGCTCTGAATGCCATATTGGCTCAGAGAATATTGACTCAGCAAGTCAATATGATTTCTCAAAATCTGAATGGTTTGCAAAATGCATCCAACAGTACTAAAGAAGCATCTTCTGAAGAAGAAGCTTATGATCCTGAGAACCTTGCAATGGCAGAGGTGAATTACATGGGTGAAGCCTATGGAAACACCTATAATCCCTCATGGAGAAATCATCCAAATTTCTCATGGAAGGATCAACAAAAGCCCCAACAAGGCTTTAATAATGGTGGAAGAAACAGGTTTACCAATAACAAGCCTTTTCCATCTTTCTCTCAGTAATAGACAGAGAATTCTGAGTAGAACCCTCTAACTTAGCAAACATAGTCTCTAATCTATCTAAGGCCACTCTAAGTTTCATGAATGAAACAAGGTCCTCAATTAGAAATTTGGAGGCACAAGTGGGCCAGCTGAGTAAAAGAGTCACTGAAACTCCTCCTAGTACTCTCCCAAGCAATACAGAAGAGAATCCAAAAAGAGAGTGCAAGGCCATAACCTACTTGGTGTGGCTGAACCTAGAGAGGAGGAGGAGGACGTGAATCCCAGTGAGGAAGACCTCATGGGACATCCTCTGGACAAAAAGGAGTTCCCATTTGAGGAACCTAAGGAATCTAAGGCTTATCTAGAGACCATAGAGATTTTATTGAACCTACTTCTGCCATTCATGAGCTCTGATGACTATTCCTCCTCTGAAAAGGATGAAGATATTATTGAAGAGCAAGTTGCTAAGTACCTTGGAGCAATCATAAAGCTGAATGCCAAGTTATTTGGTAATTAGACTAGGGTGGATGAGCTCCCTTACTCGCCAATAATCTGAATTACTTGGTTAGGCAGACATTACCTCAAAAGAAACATGATCTTGGTAAATTCTTAATTCCATGTACCATAGGCACATTGATCTTTGAGAAGGCTCTGTGTGACCTGGGGTCAGGCATAAACTTAATACCACTCTCTGTAATGGAGAAACTAGAAATCTTTGAGGTACAGGCTGCCAAATTCTCATTAGAGATGGCAGACAAATCCATGAAAAAGGCTTATGGACAGGTAGAGGACGTGCTAGTAAAGGTCAAAAGGCTTTACATCCCTGCTGATTTCATAATCCTAGTCACTGGGAAGGATGAGGATGAATCCATCATCCTTGGAAGACCCTTCCTAGCCACAGCAAAAGCTGTGATTGATGTGGATAGAGGAGAGTTGATCCTTCAATTGAATAAGGACTACCTTGTGTTTAACACTTAAGGATCTCCCTCTGTAACCATGGAGAGGAAGCAAGAAAAGCTTCTCTCAATGCAGAGTCAAACAAAGCCCCCACAGTCAAACTCTAAGTTTGGTGTTGGGAGGCCACAACCAAACTGTAAGTTTGGTATTGAACCCCCACATTCAAACTCTAAGTTTGGTGTTGGGAGGCCCCAACAATGCTCTGAACATCTGTGAAGCTCCATGAGAGCTCACTATCAAGCTATTGACATTAAAGAAGTGCTTATTGGGAGGCAACCCAATTTTATTTTTCTATGTTATTTTCTTTTTTTTTTAGGTTAATGATCATGTGGAATTACAAAAATAACTGCAAAAATGAAAGAAAAATCAAAAATAGCATTAAAAATAGCACACCCTGGAGAGAAACTTACTGGCGTTTAAACGCCAGTAAGGATAGTAGAATGGGCGTTTAACGCCCAGTCTGGCACCATTCTGGGCATTAAACACCAGAAACAAGCACCAGACTAGCGTTAAACGCCAGAAAAAAGCAACAAGTTGGCGTTAAATGCCAGAAACAGGCTGCAGCCTGGCGTTTAACGCCAGGAAAGGAATAAAAGCCGGCGTTTAACGCCAGAAACAAGCAACAATCTGGCGTTAAATGTCAGGATTGCACTGTAAGGGCATTTACATGCCTAATAGGAGCAAGGATGATGAATCCTTGACCCCTCAGGATCTGTGGACCCCATAGGATCCCCACCTACCTCACTTTAAAATTCAAACACTTTTCCCCCCCAAACCCACCCAATTCCATTTGGCCATTGTCCCTCTCTTTCCCTATAAATACCCCTCTTCACTCCTTCATTTTCACACATCACAAACACTCTCCTACCCCCTTGGCCGAACCTATCTCTCCCTCCATCTCCTCCATTTTCTTCTTCTTCCCCTTCTTTCTTTCTTCTTTTGCTCGAGGACGAGCAAATATTTTAAGTTTGGTGTGGTAAAAGCATTGCTTTTTTGTTTCTTCATAACCATTTATGGCACCTAAAGCCAGAGAAACCTCTATAAAGAGGAAAGAAAAGGCAAAAGCTTCCACCTCCGAGTCATGGAAGATGGAGAGATTCATCTCAAAGGTCCATCAAGACCATTTCTATGAAGTTGTGGCCAAGAAGAAGGTGATTCCTGAGGTCCCTTTCATGCTCAAGAAAAATGAGAATCCGGAGATCTGAGATGAAATTCGAAGAAGAGGTTGGGAAGTTCTCACCAACCCCATTCAACAAGTCGGAACCTTAATGGTTCAAGAGTTCTATGCCAATGCATAGATCACTAGGAACCATGATCAAAGTATGAACCCGAATCCAAAGAATTGGCTTACAATGGTTCAGGAAAAATACTTAGATTTCAGTCCAGAAAATATAACGTTGGCATTCCACTTGCCAATGATGCAAGAAAACGCACGCCCCTACACTAGAAGGGTCAACTTTGATTAAAGGTTGGACCAAGTCCTCATGGACATATGTGTGGAAGGAGCTCAATGGAAAAAAGACTCAGGAGGTAATCCGGTTCAATTGAGAAGACCGGACCTTAAGCCTGTGGCTAGAGGATGGTTAGAGTTCATCCAACGCTCCATCATTCTTACTACAACTGATCTGAAGTGACTGTGGATTGGGCCATCATGATCCATAGTATCATGATTGGAGAAGAAGTGGAGGTTCATGAGATCATACCTTTAGAACTCTACAAGGTGGCTGACAAGTCCTCCACTTTGGCAAGGTTAGCCTTTCCTCATATCATTTGTCATCTATGCAATTTGGCTGGGATTGATAGAAGGAGACATCCTCATTGAAGAGGACAAGCCCATCACTAAAAAGAGGATGGAGCAAATAAGAGAGCCCACTCATGGACCTCAACAAGAGCATGAGGAGGATCCTCATCAAGAAATCCCTGAGATGCCTCAAGGGATGCAATTTCCTCTACACAACTATTGGGAGCAACTCAACACCTCTTTGAAAGGCTTGAGTACAACATGGACCAACTAAGGGTGGAGCACCAAGAGCACTCCATCATTCTCCATGAAATTAGAGAAGATCAAAGAGCTATGAGAGAGGAGTAACAAAGGCAAGGAAGAGACATAGAGGAGCTCAAGAGCACCATTGGTTCTTCAAGAGGAAGACGCCACCCTCACTAAGGTGGACTCATTCCTTAATCTCCTTGTCTATTTATTTTTTTGTTTTCGGTTTTTATGCTTATTGTGCCATCTATGTTTGTGTCTTTACTACATGATCATTAGTGTCTAGTGTCTATGTCTTAAAGCTATGAATAATTCCATGAATCCTTCACCTCTCTTAAATGAAAAATGTGCTTAATTAAAAAAGAACAAGAAGTACTTGGATTTCAAATTTTATCTTGAAATTAGTTTAATTATTTTGTTGTGGTGGCAATACTTTTTATTTTCTGAATGAATGCTTGAACAGTGCATAATTTTGATAGTGAAGTTTATGAATGTTAAAATTGTTGGCTCTTGAAAGAATGACGAACAAAGAGAAATGTTATTGATGATCTAAAAAATCATGAAATTGATTCTTGAAGCAAGAAAAAGCAGTGAATAAGAAAGCTTGCGAAAAAAAGTGGCGAAAATTAAAAGAAAAAGAAAGAAAAAGAAAAAGTAAGCAGAAAAAGCCAATAGCTCTTTAAACCAAAGGGCAAGAGCAAAAATCCAATAACCCTTTAAACCAAAAGGCAAGGGTAAAAAGAATCCAAGGCTTTGAGCATTAATGGATAGGAGGGCCCAAGAAAATAAAATCCAGGCCTAAGCGGCTAAATCAAGCTGTCCCTAACCATGTGCTTGTGTCATGAAGGTCCAAGTGAAAAGCTTGAGACTGAGTGGTTAAAGTCATGATCCAAAGCAAAAAGAGTGTGCTTAAGAACTCTGGACACCTCTAACTAGGGACTTTAGCAAAGTTGAGTCACAATCTAAAAAGGTTCACCCAGTTATATTTCTGTGGCATTTATGTATCTGGTGGTAATACTGGAAAACAGAGTGCTTAGGGCCACGGCCAAGACTCATAAAGTAGCTATGTTCAAGAATCAACATACAAAACTAGGAGAATCAATAACACTATCTTAAATTCTAAGTTCCTATAGATGCCAATCATTCTGAATTTCAAAGGATAAAGTGAGTTGCCAAAATTGTTCAGAAGCAAAAAGCTACTAGCCCCGCTCATCTAATTGGGACTAAGTTTCATTGATAATGTGAGATTCATTGTATATTCTCTTCTTTTTATCCTATTTTGTTTTCAGTTGCTTGGGGACAAGCAACAATTTAAGTTTGGTGTTGTGATGAGCGGATAATTTATACGCTTTTTGGCATTGTTTTCATATAGGTTTTAGCATGTTTTAGTTACTTTTTAATATATTTTTATTAGTTTTTAAGCAAAATTCAAATTTCTAAACTTTACTATGAGTTTGTGTGTTTTTCTGTGATTTCAGGTATTTTCTGGCTGAAATTGAGGGACTTGAGCAAAAATCTGATTCAAAGGCTGAAAAAGGACTGCTGATGCTGTTGGATTCTGACCTCCCTGCACTCGAAATGGATTTGTTGGAGCTAAAGAAATCCAAATGGTGCTCTCTTAATTGAGTTCGAAAGTAGACATCCTGGGATTTCCTGCAATATATAATAGTCCATACTTTGCCCGAGTTTAGACGACACAAACTGGCGTTGAACGCCAGCTTTCTGCCCTATTCTGGCATTAAACGCCAGAAACAAGTTGCAAGCTAGAGTCAAACGCTAGAAACAAGTTACAAACTGGCATTTAACTCCAAGGAAGACCTCTACACGTGGAAGCTTCAATGCTCAGCCCAAGCACACACCAAGTGGGCCCGGAAGTGGATTTCTGCATCATTTACTTAGTTTTGTAAACCCTAGTAACTAGTTTAGTATAAATAGAACTTTTTACTATTGTATTAGGGATCTGGGGACGAGCTTTTGGAACATCTTTGATCATTGTTAGTCCTTAGACATTGGGGGCTGCCTCACGGCCATTCCTACCTTATTTTCACTTATGTATTTTCAATAGTGGAGTTTCTACACACCATAGATTAAGGTGTGGAACTCTGCTGTTCCTCGAGTATTAATGCAAAGCACTACTATTTTCTATTCAATTCATGCTTATTCTTATTCTAAAATATCCATTCGCACACAAGAACATGATGAATGTGATGATTATGTGACACTCATCACCATTCTCACTTATGAACGCGTGATTGACAACCACTTCCGTTCTACGTGAAAACAAGCTTGAATGTATATCTCTTGGCTTTCTAATCAACAATTCACATTGACTCCCCTCTGACAATGGGGCATCTGAATCCGAGATCAGAGTCTTCGTGGCTAGAATCAATTGGCAGCATTCTTGAGATCCGGAAAGTCTAAACCTTGTCTGTGGTATTCCGAGTAGGATCTGGGATGGGATGACTGTGACGAGCTTCAAACTTGTGACTGTAGGGCGTGGTGACAGATGCAAAAGGATAGTAAATCCTATTCCTACACAATTGAGAACCAACAGCTGATTAGCCATACGATATCTGTGCATGGTATTTTTCATCCGAGACGAGCAATCCGACAGTTGATTAGCCATACAGGAACCGTAGAGGACCATTTTCACTGAGAGGACGGGAAGTATCCATTGACAACGGTGACACCCAATATACAGCTTGCCATAGAAAAGAGTATGAAGGATTGGATGAAGGCAATAGGAAAGCAGAGATTTCGAAGGAACAACGCATCTCTATACGCTTATCTGAAATTCCCACCAATGAATTACATAAGTATCTCTATCTTCATTTTATTTTTATTTATCTTTTAGTTTTCAAAACTCTATAACCATTTGAATCCGCCTGACTGAGATTTACAAGATGACCATAGCTTGCTTCAAGTCGACAATCTCCGTGGGATCGACCCTTACTCACGTAAGGTTTATTACTTGGACGACCCTGTGCACTTGCTGGTTAGTTGTGCGAAGTTGTGAAAGAGTTGAGATTACAATTGTGCGTACCAAGTTGTTAGTGCCATTGAGATCACAGTTTCGTGCACCAAATGCCCACACTTTCGTAATGTTGTACCAGCAAGTTGATGCGAGATATTTTGTCGGTATAGAATATATCAATAAAATTCCGTCACAAGTATAGTCTAAACCAACAAGAAATCCCGTACCAAATTTAGAAAATGTGTCACCACAATTCAAATCAATAACCAGGAGTAGAATCCCGGGTCGTTCTCCCTAGGAGTTGCCCTAAGATGCACATCATTGGTTAGGAGTTCTCTTTGTGTTTTGGAGATAAATACAAGGAAAGTAAATGAAGTTAAATTGAGACAACGAGCAATTAACAATTGGAATAAGAGAACCAAGAATTCAAACTACTAAAGGTGAATGACAATCAATCAATGTAAAAGCCTTGGCTAGGGTGATAATTGGAAATCATATCATTATAGTCTCCATCAATTGTGATGAGAATTGGTTATTGCTCTACTTAGTCAACCTCTAACTATGAAGGAAAGTCAAGTGGAGATAATCAATTTGAGTCCACAAGTCCTAGTCAAATCCTAAGGAAAGACTAGCTTTAATGGCATGCAAATCAACTAGTAATTTCTAATTATGAATCAACAAAAGACATTGACAATTCAAGTGTCTCCAATTACCCAACCCCATTGGCAAAACACACCCCATTTCCTTGTTCTCAAGTTGAAAATCCAAAATCTCCTTCATGCTCATCTCCTCAGTTCATTTCTCATATTCATCATGTGGTTGAAGAGGAGATGCACTAAAGCTTGGAGGTTGGAAGGTACTTTGGTTGTTGGTAGAAGGTAGAAGGTAGAGGTATACAGGATATAAGCTCTAGGAGGGTAGAAGCAAAACCGGTGAAGGTGGTATTAAGTGAGGTTTAAAGCTCCCTTTGCTCTTGAAGAATAATATCAAGTGTATCATCCATGGGAACTTGGTTGGAAGGGTAAAAATGTTGGAGTGGTGGTGGTTCATTGGGTGCTTGGTCATAATTATCATAAGGGTATATATAAGGAGAATATGGATTAGGATTATGTGGAGGTGATTGATGGAAATAGGATGTGGATTGAGAAAAGTCCTATCATTATAGTCTCCACTTAGTCAACCTCTAACTTAGTTGGTTATTGCTCCACTTAGTCAACCTCTAACTTAGTCTTATCATTGTGATGAGAATTGGTTATTGCTCTACTTAGTCAACCTCTAACTATGAAGGAAAGTCAAGTGGAGATAATCAATTTGAGTCCACAAGTCCTAGTCAAATCCTAAGGAAAGACTAGCTTTAGTAGCATGCAAATCAACTAGCAATTTCCAATTATGAATCAACAAAAGACATTGACAATTCAAGTGTCCCCAATTACCCAACCCCCAAGCCATGAGTGAAAAATCTACTCCATAACTATAGTTGACATTTTCTCAAACACTTGGTGAACAAAATTAGAAGACATTATGAAGTTGAGTAGAAAATTCAAATCGAAGTTATCTACCACAAACAATTAACAACAATCAAACAATTAACAACAATGAACATGAAACTCCTCAATGCATTAATAGAATTCAAAGTGAACAAGATCAAAATCCAAGATCTACAATATTAGAGTAACAAGAACACTAAAGTGAGAGTAGAAGAATGAGATCTAAAATTAGAACATTGTAAAATTGAATTAAATTCAGATCTAACCAAAGGATCCAAGAGAAATTCAAATTGAGAAAGCCAAAACCTAGAGAGAAGCAAGAGTTTCTCTCTCTAGAAACATAAAATCCAAAACTAGCTAATAATCTCTAATGTGTCAATCCCCCCTATTCCCTTTGTCCTATTGGGTCTTTTGCATGCAGCATTCCTTTAGATTGGGCCCTGGATCTCCTCAAAAATCGGCAGGCATGATTTTACTAATGAAGTCATGTGCTACACGTCCCGCGTACGCGTGGGTCACGCATACGCGTCGATGAGCTTTTCAAGCCACGCGTACACGTAAGGCACGCGTACGCGTCGATAGGATTTTCACTCATCCACACAAATATGCCACCATTTTACGTCAACTCCAGCAACATGCATCCACACGTGCGCACAGGCCATGCGTGCGCGCAGGCCATGCGTGCGCATCGATGCCAAATCTCCAAGGCTCCATTCTTCATGCTCCTTCCACTTATGCATGCTTCCTTCCTCTCTTCTAGCCTATTCTTTCCTTATAAACTCTGAAATCACTCAACAAACACATCACAACATCGAATGGTAATAGAAAAAGGTTAAAATATAGTATATTTAAGGTAAAAGGAGCATGTTTTCAACCATGAAGCAAAATTAGGAAGGAGACACAAAATCATGCATTTTATATGAATAAGTGTGAAAGAATGCTAATAAAACCCCCCAAATTCTACACAAGATAAACCCTCAAAATGGGGTTTATCAACCTCCCCACACTTAAACCAAGCATGTCCTCATGCTAAAAGAAATCAAAAGACCAAAGGATCATAAGGGAATGGAGTCTTATGAGATGCAATCTATGTATATGAATGCAACTAACGCGGATGCTACTATCTACTTGGTCAAGGGTAAATCAATCTTCCAAGAACATATATGGGCACATAGGGCCAAATGGTAAATCAATACATGAACTCTACCAATTCAAACATCAAAGTGGAGTGTGCATAACTTGCATGAAGAAAGCTTATGAAAGCCGGAAACAAGGAATTGAGCCTCAAACCCTCACCTGAAGTGTCTGCATTCTAGTCACTCAGTGTGTAGGATTGATGATGAGGGAGAATTTATATACTTTTTGGCATTCTTTTTAGGTAGATTTTAGTATGATTTAGTTAGTTTTTGGAAAATAATTATTAGTTTTTAAGAAAAAATCATATTTCTGGACTTTATTATGAGTTTGTGTGTTTTTTTCGTGATTTCAGATATTTTCTGGCTGAAATTGAGGGACCTGAGCAAAAATCTGATTCAGAGGCTGAAAAAGGACTGCAGATGTTGTTGGATTTTGACCTCTCTGTACTCGAAATGGATTTTATGGCGCTACAGAAGCCCAATTGGTGCGCTCTCAATTGCGTTGGAAAGTAGACATCCTGGGCTTTCCAGCAATATTTAATAGTCCATACTTTGTTCGAGTTTTGACGGCGCAAACTGGCGTTCAAACGCCAGCTTCCTGCCCTATTCTGGTGTTAAACGCCAGAAACAGGATAAAAGCTGGAGTTAAACGCCCAAACTAGCATAAAAGCTGGCGTTTAACTCCAAGAAAAGTCTCTACACATGAAAGCATTAATGCTCAGCCCAAGCACACACCAAGTGGGCCAGAAAGTTGATTTCTGCATCATTTACTTATTTCTGTAATCCTAGTAACTAGTTTAGTATAAATAGGACTTTTTACTATTGTACTGACATCTTTTGGATCATCTTTGATCTAAGGATCAATTTGGGGAATGTTTTTCCTTAGACCTGGAGGCTGGCCACTCGGCCATGCCTAGACTATTTTCACTTGTGTATTTTCAACGGCGGAATATCTACACACCATAGATTAAGGTGTGGAGCTCTGCTGTTCCTCGAGTATTAATGCAAAGTACTATTGTTCTTCTATTCAAAACAAGCTTATCCTTATTCTAAGATATTCATTCGCACACAAGAACATGATGAATGTGATGATCAAGTGACACTCATCACCATTCTCACTTATGAATGCGTGCCTGACAAACACTTCCGTTCTACATGAAAATAAGCTTGAATGCATATCTCATGGGTCTCTAATCAACGATTCACATCATTTCCCCTCTGACAATGGGGCATCTGAATCCGAGATTAGAATATTCGTGGTATAGGCTAGAATCAATTGGCAGTATTCTTGAGATCCGAAAGGTCTAAACCTTGTCTGTGGTATTCCGAGTAGGATCTGGGAAGGGATGACTGTAACGAGCTTCAAACTCATGACTGTTGGGCGTAGTGACAGACGCAAAAGGATCATTGGATCCTATTCCAACACAAGTGAGAACCAACAGCTTATTAGCCATGCGGTAGCTGTGCCTGGTATTTTTCATCCGAGATGAGAAATCTGACAGTTGATTAGCCGTACAGAAACTGTAGAGGACCATTTTCACTGAGAGGACGAGAGGTATCCATTGACAATGGTGATCCCCAACATACAGCTTGCCATGGAAAGGAGTATGAATGATTGAATGAAGACAGTAGGAAAGCAGAGATTCAGAAGGAATAATGCATCTCCATACGCTTATCTGAAATTCCCACCAATGAATTACATAAGTGTCTCTATCTTTATTTTATGTTTATTTATCTTTTAATTATCAAAACTCTATAACCATTTGAATCTGCTTGATTGAGATTTACATGATGACGATGGCTTGCTTCAAGCTGACAATCTCCGTGGGATTGACCCTTACTCACGTAAGGTATTACTTGGATGACCCAGTGCACCTACTGGTCAGCTGTGCAAAGTTGTGAAGAGATGTGTGAATCATGGTATTGTGCACCAAGTTTTTGGAGCCATGACTGGTGATAACAATTTCGTGCACCAAGTTTTTGGCGCTGTTGCTAGGGATTGTTTGAGTTTGGACAACTGACGATTCATCTTGTTGCTCAGATTAGGTAATTTTCTTCTTGTTTGAGTCTTGAGTCAAATTTTAAGTTTGGTGTCAATTGCATCTTTTTAATTTTCTAAAAATTTTCGAAAAATTCATGCATGTGTTCTTCATGATCTTCAAGTTGTTCTTGAGGATTTTCTTTGTTGGATCTTTAATTTTTCTTATTTTGTGTCTTTTCCTGTTTTCCATATGCATTTTAGAATTATTAGTGTCTAAACATTAAAAATTTCTAAGTTTGGTGTCTTGCATGTTTTTCTTTTCTTAAAAATTTTCAAAAACATATTCTCAATGTTCATCATGATCTTCAAAGCGTTCTTGCATGTATTAGTTGTTTTGATTCATGATTTTTATGTTTTGCTTCAAATTGGTGTTTTTCTCTCTCATCATTAAAAATTCAAAAAATAAAAAAAAATATTTTTCCCTTATTTTCCTCATAAATTTCGAAATTTTGGATTGACTTAGTCAAAAAATTTTTAAAATTTTGTTGTTTCTTATGAGTCAAGTCAAAATTTCAATTTAAAAATCTTATCTTTTCAAAATTTCCAAAAATCAAATCTTTTCCATTTTTCTTTCATATTTTTCGAAATTTTTTTAATTTAATTTTCAAAATCTTTTTCTTACTTTTATTTCATATTTTCAAAATTAATGCTAACATTTAAATGTTTTGATTAAAAAATTTCAAGTTGTTACTTGCCTTTTAAGAAAGGTTCTATCTTTAAATTTTAAAATTATATCTTTTAGTTTCTTGTTAGTCAAGTCATCAACTTTAATTTTTAAATATCAAATCTTTTTAATTTCCTTTTCAAATCTTTTTCAAAATAAATTTCAATCATATCTTTTTAATCATATCTTTTTCAAACTTTAATTTCAAAATCTTATCTAACTTCTTATCTTTTCAAAATTGATTTTCAAATCTTTTTCAATTAACCACTTAACTTTTTGTTTGATTTTTAAAATTCTTATCTTTTTCAAAACTACCTAACTAATTTTCTCTCTCTAATTTTCAAAAACACCTCACCCTTTTTCAAAATTCTTTTAATTAACTAATTGTTTCAAATTTTAATTTTAATTTTATTTTTTTTCTTAATTTTCGAATTCTAACTAAATTTTAAAATAAAAACAAAAATATTTTCCTTTTCCTTTTAATTATTTTCGAAAACTCTCTCTCTCATCTTCTTCTATTTATTTATTTAATCACTAACACTCTTCTCTTCTTCTTATAATTCGAACCATCTCTCCCTCTCTGTGTTCGAATTCTTCATCTCTTCTCTCTACATTATTCTTCTATTCTTCTCTTCTTATACTCACATAAAGGAATCTCTATACTGTGACATAGAAGATTCCTCTTCTTTTTTGTTCTCTTCTTTTTTATATGAGCAGGAGTAAGGACAAGAACATTCTTGTTGAAGCTGACCCTGAACCTGAAAAGACTCTGAAGAAGAAGCTAAGAGAAGCTAAAGCACAACAATCCAGAGAAAACCTTACAGAGAATCTCGAAAAAGAAGTAATGGCCAAACCCAAGAACAATAACAATGCAAGGAAGGTGCTTGGTGATTTTACTACACCAACTTCCAACTTCCATGGAAGAAGCATCTCAATCCTTGCCATCAGAGCAAACAATTTTGAACTTAAGCCTCAATTAGTTTCTCTGATGCAACAGAATTGCAAGTTCTATGGACTTCCATCAGAAGATCCTTTTTAGTTCTTAACTGAATTTTTGCATATCTTTGATACTCTTAAGACCAATGGAGTTAATCCCGAGGTCTACAAGCTTATGCTTTTCCCTTTTGCTGTAAGAGATTGAGCTAGAATATGGTTGGACTCTCAACCTAGAGATAGCCTGAACTCTTGGGATAAGCCGGTCACGACTTTCTTAGCCAAATTCTTTCCTCCTCAAAAGATGAGCAAGCTTCGAGTGGATGTTCAACCCTTCAAGCAGAAAGAAGGTGAATCCCTCTATAAAGCTTAGGAAAGATACAAGCAATTAACCAAAAAGTGTCCTTCTGACATGCTCTCAGAATGGACCATCCTGGATATATTCTATGATGGTCTGTCTGAATTGTCTAAGATGTCATTGAACCATTCTGCAGGTGGATCTATTCACCTAAAGAAAACGCCTGCCGAAGCTCAAGAACTCATTGAAATGGTTGCCAATAACCAGTTCTTGTACACCTCTAAAAGGAATCCTGTGAGTAATGGGATGCCTCAGAGGAAAGGAATTCTTGAAATTAATGCTCTGAATGATGATGAGCGGATAATTTATACACTTTTTGGCATTGTTTTTAGATAGTTTTTAGTAGGATCTAGCTACTTTTTAGTATATTTTTATTAGTTTTTAAGCAAAATTCACATTTTTGGACTTTATTATGAGTTTGTGTGTTTTTTTGTGATTTCATGTATTTTTTGGCTGAAATTGAGGGACCTGAGCAAAAATCTGATTCAGAGGCTGAAAAAGGACTGCTGATGCTGTTGGATTCTGACCTCCCTGCACTCGAAATGGATTTTTTGGAGCTAGAAAAACCTAAATGGCATGCTCTTAATTCCATTGGAAAGTAGACATCCTGGGATTTCCAGCAATATATAACAGTCCATACTTTGCTCGAGTTTTGACGATGTAAACTGGCATTCAAACGCCAACTTCCTGCCCTATTCTGGTGTTAAATGCCAAAAACAAGATAAAAGCTGGAGTTAAACGCCCAAACTGGCATAAAAGTTGGCATTTAACTCCAAGAAAATTCTCTACACATGAAAGCTTCAATGCTCAGCCCAAGCACACACCATGTGGGCCCGGAAATGGATTTCTGCATCATTTACTTATCGCTGTAAACCTTAACTACTAGTTTTAGTATAAATATTACTTTTTATCATTTTATTAGACGTCTTGGTTATTCTAGTTCCCCCTCTGGGGCCAAAGCCAATGAACACCATTATCACTTATGTATTTTCAACGGTGGAGTTTCTACACACCATAGATTAAGGTGTAGAGCTCTATTGTTCCTCGAGTATTAATGCAAAGTACTATTGTTCTTCTATTCAATTCAAGCTTATTCTTATTCTAAGATGTTCACTCGCACTTCAACATGATGAATGTGATGATCCATGACACTCATCACCATTCTCAATTTATGAACGCGTGCCTGACAACCACTTCCGTTCTACCTGCGAAAGCTAGAGTGTGTATCTCTTGGGTTTCTAATCAACGATTCACATCGATTCCCCTCTGACAATGGGGCATCTGAATCCGAGATAAGGATCTTCGTGGTATAGGCTAGAAACACTTGGCAGCATTCCTGGGATCCGAAAAGTCTAAACCTTGTCTGTGGTATTCCGAGTAGGATCTGGGAAGGGATGACTGTGACGAGCTTCAAACTCGCAACTGTCAGGTGCAGTGACAGTGCGCAAAAGGATCATTGGATCTTATTTCGACACGATCGAGAACCAACAGCTGATTAGCCATGCGGTAGCTGTGCCTGGTATTTTTCATCCGAGACGAGAAATCTGACAGTTGATTAGCCGTACAGAAACCGTAGAGGACCATTTTCACTGAGAGGACGAGAGGTAGCCATTGACAATAGTGATTCCCAACATACAGCTTGCCATGGAAAGGAGTATGAATGATTGAATGAAGACAGTAGGAAAGCAGAGATTCAGAAGGAATAACGCATCTCCATATGCTTATCTGAAATTACCACCAATGAATTACATAAGTATCTCTATCTTTATTTTATGTTTATTCATCTTTTAATTATCAAAACTCCCATAACCATTTGAATCCGCCTGACTGAGATTTACTAGATGACCATAGCTTGCTTAGAGCCGACAATCTCCGTGGGATCAACCCTTACTCACGTAAGGTATTACTTGGACGACCCAGTGCACTTGCTGGTCAGCTATGCGAAGTTGTGAAGAGATGTGTGAATCATGGTATTGCGCACCAAGTTTTTGGAGCCATGCCAAGGGATAACAATTTTGTGCACCAAGTTTTTGGCGCCGTTGTCGGGGATTGTTCGAGTTTGGACAACTGACGGTTCATCTTGTTGCTTAGATTAGGTAATTTTCTTCTTGTTTCAACCTTTATTTTATTTTCAAAAATTTTTTTTCCTTGTTTTCGTTTTGCCAAAAAGATATTTTCGAAAAATCCAAAAAAAAATTAATAAAATCATAAAAACCAAAAAAAATATTTGTGCTTCTTGTTTGAGTCTAGTGTCAAATTTTAAGTTTGGTGTCAATTGCATCTTTTTAATTTTCAAAAGTAATAAAATCATAAAAACCGAAAATTCATGCATGTGTTCTTCATGATCTTCAAGTTGTTCTTGCGGATTTTCTTTGTTTGAGCTTTAATTTTTCTTGTTTTGTGTCTTTTGTTGTTTTTCATATGTATTTTTTATTCATAGTGTCTAAACATGAAAAATCTTGCATGTTTTTTCTTTCTTGAAAACTTTTCAAAAATAAGTTCCTGATGTTCATCATGATCTTCAAAGTGTTCTTGGTGTTCATCTTGACATTCATAGTGTTCTTGCATGCATCATTTGTTTTAATCTAAAATTTTTATGTGTTGAGTCATTTTGTCATTTTTCTCTTTCCTCATTAAATTCAAAAAATAAAAAAAAAATATCTTTTCCTTATTTCACTCATAAATTTCAAAATCTTTGGGTTGACTTAGTCAAAAAAAAATTTTAAAATAAGTTGTTTCTTGTTAGTCAAGTCAAGAGTTCAATTTCAAAAATTTATCTTTTCAAAATCCTTTTCAAAATCAAATCTTTTTTTTCCTTTGTTTTTCGAAAATTTTCAAAAATCTTTTTCAAAACTTTTCAAAATCTTTTTCCTATTTTTACTTCATATTTTTAAAATTAATACTAACAATTAATGTTTTGATTCAAAAATTTCAAGTTTGTTACTTTCTTGTTAAGAAAGATTCAAACTTTAAATTTTAAAATCATATCTTTTAATTTCTTGTGAGTCAAGTCATTAATTCTGATTTTAAAAATTAAATCTTTTCAAAATAAATTTCAATCATATCTTTTCAATCATATATTTTCAAACATATCTTTTTCAAATCATATCTTTTTCAAACTTTAATTTCAAAATATCTTTTTCTAACTTCTTATCTTTTCAAAATTAATTTCAAAATCTTTTTCAAAACCACCTAACTAATTTTCTCTCTTCTAATTTTCGAAAATCACCTCCTTCTTTTTCAAAAAAATCTTTTTAATTAACTAATTGATTTAAATTCTAATTTTATCTCTTCTAACGTTTTCGAAAATTGCTAACCCATTTTTCAAAATAATTTTTGAATTTCTCTCTCTTACCTCTTTCTAATTATTTTATTTATTTACTAACACTTCTTTTCTACTCATAATTCGAACCCTCTCTTCCCTCTCTGTGTTCGAATTTTTTTTCTTCCTTCTTTATTATTGTTCTTCTTCTCTTCTACTCACATAAAGGAATCTCTATACTGTGACATAAATGATTCCTCTTCTTTTCTGTTCTCTTCTTTTTCATATGAGCAGGAGCAAGGACAAGAACATTCTTGTTGAAGCTGACCCTGAACCTGAAAGGACTCTGAAGAAGAAGCCAAGAGAAGCTAAAGCACAACAATCCAGAGAAAACCTTATAAAAAATCTCGAAAAAAAAGTAATGGCTGAACCCAACAACAATGCAAGGAAGATGCTTGGTGACTTTACTGCACCAACTTCCATGGAAGAAGCATCTCAATCACTGCCATTGGAGCAAACAATTTTGAGCTAAAGCCTCAATTAGTTTCTCTGATGCAACAGAATTACAAGTTTTATGGACTTCCATCAGAAGATCTTTTTCAGTTCTTAACTGAATTCTTGCAGATCTGTGATACTGTTAAGACCAATGGAGTTGATCCCGAGCTCTATAAGCTTATGCTTTTCCCTTTTACTGTAAGAGACAAAGCTAGAATATGGTTGGACTCTCAACCTAGAGATAGCCTGAACTCTTGGGATAAGCCGGTCACGGCTTTCTTAGCCAAATTCTTTTCCCCTCAAAAGCTGAGCAAGCTTAGAGTGGATGTTCAACCCTTCAGGCAGAAAGAAGGTTAATCCCTCTATGAAGCTTGGGAAAGAAACAAGCAACTGACCAAAAAGTGTCCTTCTGACATGCTCTCAGAATGGACCATCCTGGATATATTCTATGATGGTCTGTCTGAATTGTCTGAGATATCATTGGACCATTCTGCAGGTGGATCTATTCACCTAAAGAAAACACCTGCAGAAGCTCAGAAACTCACTGAAATAGTTGCAAATAACCAGTCCATGTACACCTTTAAAAGGAATCCTGTGAATAATGGGACGCCTCAGAGGAAGGGAGTTCTTGAAATTGATGCTCTGAATGCCATATTGGCTCAAAACAAAATGTTGACTCAGCAAGTCAATATCATTTTTCAGAGTCTGAATGGATTACAAAATGCATCCAACGGTACTAAAGAAGCATCTTCTGAAGAAGAAGCTTATGATCCTGAGAACCCTACAATGGCAGAGGTGAATTACATGGGTGAAGCCTATGGAAACACCTATAATCCCTCATGGAGAAATCATCCAAATTTCTCATGGAAGGATCAACAAAAGCTTCAACAAGGCTTTAACAATAATAATGGTGGAAGAAATAGGTTTAGCAATGGCAAGCCTTTTCCATCATCCTCTCAGCAACAGACAGAGAATTCTGAGCAGAACCCATCTAGCTTAGCAAATATAGTCTCTGTTCTATCTAAGGCCACTCTCAGTTTCATGAATGAAACAAGGTCCTCCATCAGAAACTTGGAGGCACAAGTGGGTCAGCTGAGTAAAAGGTTACTAAAACTCCTCCAAACACTCTCCCAAGCAATACAGAAGAGAATCCCAAAAGAGAGTGCAAGGCCATAACCGTGACCAACATGGCCGAACCTGGAGAGAGTGAAAAGGCAGTGATTCCCAGTGAGGAAGGCCTCAGGGAACGTCCACTCACCATTAAGGAGTACCCCAATGAGGAACCAAAGGAATCTGAGGCTCATACAGAGACCATAGAGATTCCTTTGACCTTCCTATTACCATTCATGAGCTCTGATGACTATTTATCTTCTGAAGAAGATGAAGACATTGCTGAAGGGTAAGTTGCCTAGTATTTAGGTGCAATCATGAAGATGAATGCCAAGCTATTTGGTAATAAGACTTGGGAGGATGAACCTCCATTGCTCATTAATGAACTGAATACTGGGTTTAGTAAACTTTACCTCAAAAGAAACAGGATCCTGGTAAATTCTTAATACCCTGTACCATAGGTACCATGACCTTTGAGAAGGCTCTGTGTGACCTAGGGTCAGGTATTAACCTCATGCCACTCTCTGTAATGGAGAAACTAAGAATCTTTGAGGTACATGCTGCAAGAATCTCACTAGAGATGGCAGACAAATCAATGAAATAGGCTTATGGACTAGTAGAGGATGTGCTAGTGAAAGTTGAAGGCCTTTACATCCCTGCTGATTTCATATTCCTAGACACTGGGAAAGATAAGGATGAATCCATCATCCTTGGCAGTCCTTTCCTAGCCACAGCAAGAGCTGTGATTGATGTTGACAGAGGAGAGGGTCCTTCAATTGAATAAGAACTACTTTGTATTCAAGACTCAAGGTTCTCCTTCTGTACACATGGAGAAGAAGCATGAAAAACTTCTCTCAATACAAAGTCAAATAAAGCCCCCACATTCAAACTATAAGTTTGCTATTGAGAGGCCACAACAAACTTTAAGTTTGGTGTTGAGAGGCCACAACCATGTTCTGATTATCTGTGAGGCTCCATGAGAGTCCACTGTCAAGCTATTGACATTAAAGAAGCGCTTATTGGGAGGCAACCCAATTTTTATTTATCTATGTTAAATTTCCATTATCCATTATTATTTTATGTTTTCTTTAGGTTGATGATCATGTGGAGTCACAAAAACAACTGCAAAAATCAAAGCAAATTCAAAAATAGCATTAAAAATAGCACACCCTGAAGGAAGAACTTATTGGCGTTTAAACGCCAGTAAAGGTAGAAAGATGGGCGTTAAACGCCTAGTCTGACACCATTCTGGGTGTTTAACGCCAGAAATAGGCACCAGATTGGCGTTTAATGCCAGAAATAGGCTACAGCTCCGCGTTAAACGCCAGGAAAGGTATAAAAGCTGGCGTTCAACACCAGAAACAGGCAGCAGTCTGGCGTTAAACGCCAGTATTTCATACAGAAGGGGTTTACACGCCTAGATGGTGTAGGGATGAGAAGTCCTTGACCCCTCAGGATCTGTGGACCCCACAGGATCCCCACCAACCTCAACTCGTTCTCTCTCTCTCTTACACCTTTTCAATACGCTCTTCTCCAAATACCCTTCACCAATCACCTCCATATCTCTTTTCCAAACACCCCACCTACCTTCGAAAATTCAAAATTCTTTCCCTCCCAAACCCAACCCAAAATACACGCACCCAACCCTCCTCCCACTCCTATATAAACCCCTCATCCCTCCTTCATTTTCATACATCACAATCACCTTATACCCCCTTGGCTGAATTCACTCTCTCCCTCCATCTCCTCTATTGTCTTCTTCTTCCCCTTCTTTCTTTCTTCTTTTGCTCGAGGACGAGCAAACCTTTTAAGTTTGGTGTGGTAAAAGCATTACTTTTTGTTTTTCCATAACCATTTATGGCACCTAAGGCCGGAGAAACCTCTAGAAAGAGGAAAGGGAAGGCAAAAGCTTCCACCTCTGAGTCATGGGAGATAGAGAGATTCATCTCAAAGGTCCATCAAGACCACTTCTATGAAGTTGTGGCCAATAAGAAGGTGATCCCTGATGTCCCTTTCATGCTCAAAAGGAATGAGTATCCGAAGATCCGACATGAGATCCGAAGAAGAAGATGGGAAGTTCTCACCAACCCCATTCAACAAGTCAGAATCTTAATGGTTCAAGAGTTCTCTACAAACGCATGGATCACTAGGAACCATGATCAAAGTATGAACCCGAATCCAAATAATTGGCTTTCAATGGTTCGGGGGAAGTACATAGATTTCAGTCCGGAAAATGTAAGATTGGCATTCAACTTGCCAATGATGCAAGAAAATGCACGCCCCTACACTAGAAGGGTCAACTTTGATCAAAGGTTGGACCAAGTCCTCATGGACATATTTGTAGAAGGAGCTCAGTGGAAAAGAGACTCAAGAGGCAAGCCGGTTCAACTGAGAAGACCGGACCTTAAGCCTGTGGCTAGAGGATGGTTAGAGTTCATCCAACGCTCCATCATTCCTACTAGACACCAATCCGAAGTAACTGTGGATCGGGCCATCATGATCCATAGTATCATGATTGGGGAAGAAGTGAAAGTTCATGAGATCATACCTCTAGAACTCTACAAGGTGGCTAACAAGTCCTCTACTTTGTCAATGTTAGCCTTTCTCATCTCATTTGTCACCTATGCAGTTTAGCTGGAATTGTCATAGAGGAAGACATCCTCATTGAAAAGGACAAGCCCATCACTAAAAAGAGGATGGAGCAAACAAGAGAGCCCACTCAAGGATCTCAGCAAGAGCATGAGGAAGTCCCTCATCAAGAAAACCCTGAGATGCCTCAAGGGATGCATTTTCCTCCACACAATTATTAGGAGCAACTCAATACTTCTTTGGGAGATTTGAGTTCCAATATGAAACAACTAAGGATGGAGCACCAAGAGCACTCCATTATTCTCCATGAAATTAGAGAGGATTAGATAGCCATGAGGGAAGAGCAACAAAGGCAAGGAAGAGACATTGAGGAGCTCAGGCGTTCTATTGGATCTTCAAGAGGAAGAACTAGCCACCATCACTAAGGTGGACCCGTTCTTTAATTTCCTTGTTCTTATCTTTCTATTTTTCGATTTTTATGCTTTATGTTTTATCTATGTTTGTGTCTTCATTACATGATCATCAGTGTCTAGTGTCTATGTCTTAAAGCTATGAATAATTCCATGAATCCTTCACCTCTCTTAAATGAAAAATATGCCTAATTACAAAAGAACAAGAAGTACATGAATTTCAAATTTTATCTTGAAGTTAATTTAATTATTTCGATGTGGTGGCAATACTTTTTGTTTTTCTGAATGAATGCTTGAATAGTGCATATTTTTTATAGTGAAGTTTATGAATGTTAAAATTGTTGGCTCTTGAAAGAATGATGAACACAGACAAAATGTTGTTGGTAATCTGAAAAATCATGAAATTGATTCTTGAAGCAAGAAAAAGCAGTGAATAACAAAGCTTGTGAAAAAAATATAGCGAAAAAAATAAAGAAAAAGAAAGAAAAAGAAAAAGCAAGCAGAAAAAGCCAATAGCCTTTTAAACCAAAAGGCAAGGGTAAAAAGGATCCAAGGCTTTGAGTATTTATGGATAGGAGGGCCCAAAGGAATAAAATCCTGTAATAAGCGGCTAAATCAAGCTGTCCCTAACCATGTGCTTGTGTCATGAAGGTCCAAGTGAAAAGCTTGAGACTGAGTGGTTAAAGTCGTGATCCAAAGCAAAAGAGTGTGCTTAAGAACTCTAGACACCTCTAACTGGGGACTTTAGCAAAGCTGAGTCACAATCTGAAAAGGTTCACCCAGTTATGTGTCTGTGGCATTTATGTATCCGGTGGTAATACTGGAAAACAAAGTGCTTAGGGCCACGGCCAAGATTCATAAAATAGCTGTGTTCAAGAATCAACATATTGAACTAGGAGAATCAATAACACTATCTAAAATTATGAGTTCTTATAGATGCCAATCATTCTGAATTTCAAAGGATAAAGTGAGATGCAAAAACTGTTCAGAAGCAAAAAGCTACTAGCCCTGCTCATCTAATTGGGACTAAGTTTTATCTATTATTCTATTTTGTTTTCAGTTGCTTGGGGACAAGCAACAATTTAAGTTTGGTATTGTGATGAGCGGATAATTTATACGCTTTTTAGCATTGTTTTTAGGTAGATTTTAGTATGATTTAGTTAGTTTTTAGTAAATCATTATTAGCTTTTAAGAAAAATTCACATTTCTGGACTTTACTATGAGCTTGTGTGTTTTTCTATGATTTCAGGTATTTTCTGGCTGAAATTGAGGGACCTGAGCAAAAATCTTATTCAGAGGCTGAAAAAAGACTGCAGATGCTGTTGGATTCTGACCTCCCTGCACTCGAAATGAATTTTCTAGAGCTACAAAAGCCCAATTGGTGCTTTTCAATTGCGTTGGAAAGTAGACATCCTGGGCTTTCCAACAATATATAATAGTCTATACTTTGCCCGAGTTTTGACGGCGCAAATTGGCGTTCAAATGCTAGCTTCTTGCTCTATTCTGGCGTTAAACGCCAGAAACAGGATAAAAGCTTGAGTTAAACGCCCAAACTGGCATAAAGGCTGGCGTTTAACTCCAAGAAAAGTCTCTACACATGAAAGCTTCAATTCTCAGCCCAAGCACACACCAAGTGGGCCCGAAAGTGGATTTCTGCATCATTTACTTATTTCTGTAATCCTAGTAACTAATTTAGTATAAATAGGACTTTTTACTATTGTACTGACATCTTTTGGATCATCTTTGATCTGAGGATCAATTTGGGGAATGTTTTTCCTTTGACTTGGAGGCTGGCCACTCGGCCATGCCTAGACTATTTTTACTTGTGTATTTTCAACGGCGGAATTTCTACACACCATAGATTAAGGTGTGGAGCTCTACTGTTCCTCGAGTATTAATGCAAAGTACTATTGTTCTTCTATTAAATACAAGCTTATCCTTATTCTAAGATATTCATTCACACACAAGAACATGATGAATGTGATGATCAAGTGACACTCATCACCATTCTCACTTATGAACGCGCGCCTGACAAACACTTATGTTCTAAATGAAAACAAGCTTGAATGCATATCTCTTGGGTCTCTAATCAACAATTCACATCGTTTCCCCTCTGACAATGGGGCATCTGAATCCAAGATTAGAATCTTCGTGGTATAGGCTATAATCAATTGGCAGCATTCCTGAGATCCGGAAAGTCTAAACATTGTCTGTGGTATTCCGGGTAGGATCTGGGAAGGGATGACTGTGACGAGCTTCAAACTCATGACTGTTGGGCATAGTGACAGATGCAAAAGGATGATTGCATCCTATTCCAACACGAGTGAGAACCAACAGCTGATTAACCATGCGGTAGCTGTGCCTTGTATTTTTCATCTGAGACGAGAAATCCGACGGTTGATTAGCTATACAGAAACCGTAGAGGACCATTTTCACTGAGAGGATGGGAGGTAGCCTTTGACAACAGTGATCCCCAATATACAGCTTGCCATAGAAAGGAGTATGAATGATTGAATGAAGACCGTAGGAAAGCAGAGATTTAGAAGGAATAACGCATCTCCATTCGCTTATCTGAAATTCCCACCAATGAATTACATAAGTATCTCTATCTTTATTTTATGTTTATTTATCTTTTAATTATCAAAACTCTATAACTATTTGAATCCGCCTGACTAAGATTTACAAGATGATCATAGCTTGCTTCAAGCCGACAAGGTTGTAATGGGGCTAAGGTAAAGGTATAAATGCATATGGTCGAGTGAGCTTGAAATTTGAATCTTTGACCAACCTAAGCTCTCACCTAACCTATGACAATCTATTTAAATCTAATATAATGTCTAGCTACCCATGATGCCCACTTTTTCACATACTAATGCATTCTCTTTAATTCACATTCCATATGCATTGTTGTTGTTACTTTACTTTGGGGCATTTTGTCCCCTTTTTATTGCATAGCTTTAAAATTTATTTATTTATTTATTTATTTTTTAACATGTTCTTTTTCTTTTGGTGAATTATATACAATGGTACCAATGCATATGGCTTAGGTATTTAATGCATGAGTACATACCCAATTACCAATATCTTCAATAAAAATACAAAACATACTCTTACCTCAACCAATGTCCCAAGTTTCTCAACATTTGAATGACACACACTCATTAGCCTAACCTAATCAAAAATTCAAATAAAGGACATTTATGGTTTTCCGCTTAAGGACTTGTAATGTGCTAAAATTAAGAAAGGGGTCAAAATAAGCTCAAAATTGGCTAACAATGGTTGATGTAAGGTGAGGCTATTTGGGCAAGTAGCTCAATGAAATGATGGCCTCAATCACACACATGCATTCATACACACAATAATGGACATATGGAGTCAAACAAATCAAAGATTGCAATCATAGCAGGAGAACAATGCACACAAGAATGGAAATAAGTGGTTATATGATGTGACCACGCAATTGGGCTTAAAACTCACATGCTTGTATTCTTAGCTCAAAAATCATGTTCCAAAATAAATTCTTCAAGCAAGCTTAACACCAAAAATTTTTCAAATTGGTAGGGTTCCCTAAAAACACATTTTCTTGGAAAAGAACTCATCACCCTAACCAAGTAGTCCTAAAAGAAACAACTATCATGCAAAAAGTGTTCAAAAGCAAAAACTAACCCTGCAATTTATTCTAATTAACAAAGGAAAATCAAAGTTTTTGGTGTTGAAAGGGAGAGATTATTACCTACGGAGATCGGTCAAACGACCTCCCCACACTTAAGAATTAGTACGGTCCTCCGTGTTGTTGGTAAGGCGCAAGGGGCGATCGGGTTCGGAATGTCCACTATCCCTTTCATGAGTGCCATCTTCACTTAAGTTCGAAGTGGATGTGGAGATCTCTGGCTCCTCCATAGGCGGGGTCGCAGTACTCAAGAGCTTCTTTACATAAGTAAATCGGCGTTGGTTCTGTTGTTCATATCGGTCCATCTTCTTATGGAGAGCTACAAGCAGTTGGTGGGCCGATTGTTGTGGTGCTGATGAAGTGGTAGGAGTGTTGGAAGGATGAGCCAAGTCAAGGCTTGTGGTGTCTACAGGAGGCTTAAGATATTTTTCGCTTGGGACGATGTCGCCCTTTGCCGAAATCATTGCTTTCATGTCCTTAGCCTCGTGAGGGACACCACCAGCAGCAACCAAATCTGATTCCAAAGCAGGAAATGGGAGGTTACCCATAGCATGAACACGACCCATGGCATGTCGGATGAGGAGAGCGATATTGACCGGCCGCCCAGTAAGTATGCACCAAACTTGTAGGGCAAGGTCCGCGGTGATCGCTGACTCATGAATGGTTGGAAGTACTTAATGAGATAAGATTCGGGCTTATTCTTGAGCTTCTATAGTGAGATGATGTGCATCAAAGCTCTTAGGCCGGGGTCTGAGGCTCCCTCGGGTCCAAAATGACTCTGGTCCGGCAATTACCCAGAGGATAGCATCCCAATCAAAATCAAATTCAAAGTCATCACACTGACGTAGGACCTCTTGGTAACCATCTACCTCATTCGCCACTAGCAAGACTTTAAGTATCCCTTGAATAGCTTCTTCTGAAACCGGGACTTGCTTCCGGTGCACAAAAACAGTCTGAAGAGAAGGGGAGTGGTAATTGGAGTACAACTCTACCACCCAAGAAAGGTTGGCTTCTTGTGGTCTCCGCATCAGAAATCCCCATTGTTGCTGCTCAATGCGGGGTAAGATACACTGAACAAGATGGCCTGGAAGAACGAGGAGGTGTTCAGGATGGTAACTTCTCTCAACAATAGCGGGGAGCATGAGCTCATAATAGCGGTTGGGGAACCTAGTGGGATCCTGGTGCACGAAACTAACCAGCAGGTGCACTGGGTCGTCCAAGTAATACCTTACGTGAGTAAGGGTCGAATCCCACGGAGATTGTTGGTTTGAAGTAAGCTATGGTTATCTTATTAATCTTAGTTAGGATACCAATAGGATTCTTTAGCCTCGATTGTAAAAGATAAAAGAGCATGAAATAAATACTTATTATGCAGTAATAGAGAATATGTTGGAGTTTTGGAGATGCTTTGTCTTCTGAATTTCTGTAACATAATGCCTCCTCACTTTCATAAATGCAAGGCTCCTTCTATGGCAAGCTGTATGTAGGGTGTCACTGTTGTCAATGGCTACTTCCCATCCTCTCAGTGAAAATGGTCCAAATGCTCTGTCACACCACGACTAATCATCTATTGGTTCTCGATCATGTCGGAATAAGATCCGTTGATCCTTTTGTGTCTGTGATGAGCGGATAATTTATACGCTTTTTGGCATTGTTTTTAGTATGTTTTTAGTATGTTTTAGTTAGTTTTTAGTATATTTTTATTATTTTTTAGTTAAAATTCACTTTTCTGGACTTTAATATGAGTTTGTATTTTTTTCTGTGATTTCAGGTATTTTCTGGCTGAAATTGAGGGACTTGAGCAAAAATCTGATTCAGAGACTAAAAAGAACTGCAGATGCTGTTGGATTCTGACCTCCCTGCACTCCAAGCGCATTTTCTGGAGCTACAGAAGCCCAATTGGCGCGCTCTCAACGGCGTTGGAAAGTAGACATCCTGGGCTTTCCAGAAATATATAATAGTCTATACTTTGCCCGAGATTTAATGGCCCAAACCGGCGTTCCAAATCAGCTCAAAACTGCCCAGCGTTAAACGCCGGAACTGGCACAAGAATGGGAGTTAAACGCCCAAACTGGCACAAAAGCTGGCGTTTAACTCCAAGAAAAGTCTCTACACATGAAAGCTTCAATGCTCAGCCCAAGCACACACCAAGTGGGCCCGGAAGTAGATTTTTATGTAATTCACTCATTTTTGTAAACCCTAGGCTACTAGTTCTCTACAAATAGGACCTTTTACTATTGTATTTTCATCTTTGGATCACTTTAGATCCTTTGATCATCTTTAGATCTTGGTTCTTCTGGTTCCCTCTCTGGGACCGAAGCCAATGATCACTTTTGTTCTTATGTATTTTTAACGGTGGAGTTTCTACACACCATACATTAAGGTGTGGAGCTCTGCTGTACCTCGAGTATTAATCCAATTACTATTGTTCTTCTATTCAATTCGGCTTGTTCTTATTCTAAGATATTCATTCGTACCCAAGAACATGATGAATGTGATGATTATGTGACACTCATCATCATTCTCACTTATGAACGCGTGCCTGACAACCACTCCCGTTCTACAAGCAAACAAGGCTTGAATGTTTATCTCTTGGATCCCTTAATCGGAATCTTCGTGGTATAAGCTAGAATTGATGGCGGCATTCAAGAGAATCCGGAAGGTCTAAACCTTGTCTGTGGTATTCTGAGTAGGATTCAATGATTGAATGACTGTGACGAGCTTCAAACTCTTGAAGGCTGGGCGTTAGTGACAGACGCAAAAGAATCACTGGATTCTATTCCAACCTGATTGAGAACCGACAGATGATTAGCCATGCTGTGACAGGGTGCGTAGAACACTTTCACTGAGAGGATGGGAGGTAGCCCCTGACAACGGTGAAGCCCTACATACAGCTTGCCATAGAAAGGAGTAAGAAGGATTGGATGAAGACAGTAGGAAAGCAGAGAGACGGAAGGGACAAAGCATCTCCATTCGCTTATCTGAAATTCTCACCAATGAATTACATAAGTATCTCTATCTTTATGCTTTATTCATATATCATCCATAACCATTTGAGTTTGCCTGACTAAGATTTACAAGGTGACCATAGCTTGCTTCATACCAACAATCTCCGTGGGATCGACCCTTACTCGCGTAAGGTTTATTACTTGGACGACCCAGTGCACTTGCTGGTTAGTCGTGCGAAGTTGTGATAAAGAGTTGAGACTACAATTGTGCGTACCATGTTGATGGCGCCATTGATGATCATAATTTCGTGCACCAAGTTTTTGGTGCCGTTGCCGGGGATTGTTCGAGTTTGGACAACTCACAGTTCATCTTGTTGCTTAGATTAGGTATTTTTCAGAGTTCTTAAGAATGAATTCTAGTGTTTCAAGGTGATGTTCTTATCATCACCAAATCTGATTGATTCTAATCAATTTAGCTCTTGAATGCAATGTCCTGCTGAAGCTTGGCTAGCCATGTCTAATTCCTTTAGACTGAAGCTTTAGACTAACATTGCATGATTCCTGGAATTCTCATTAAGAATTTTGATATATTTATTTTCTTTTCCACTTAATTTTCGAAAAAAAACCAAAACAATTTCAAAATCATAAAAACCAAAAATATTGTATGTTTCTTGTTGAGTCTAGTGTCTCATGTTAAGTTTGGTGTCAATTGCATGTTTCTGTTTTTCTTGCATTCATTCATGTGTCTTAAGTGATCTTCAAGATGTTCTTGATGATTTCATTGCTCTGATCTTCAAATTCTCTTGGCTTGAGTGTTTTGTTGTTTCTCATATGCATTCTCATTTTGTTAGTGTCAATGGTATACAAACTGCTAAGTTTGGTGTCTTGCATGCATTATTATTTAATTTTAGTTGCATTTTGATTATTCCTCATATTAAAAATCCAAAAATATTTTTAATTTGTGTCTTTTCAAGTCAATAGTACAGAGAATTGAAGATTCAGAACATACAGCAGAGGAATTACACAAAAAAATTTGGGCGTTCAAAACGCCCAGTGAAGAAGGCAAACTGGCTTTTAAACGCCAGCCAGGGTGCTTGGTTGGGCGTTTAACGCCCAAAAGGGTAGTGTTTTGGGCGTTAAACGCCAGAATGGATACTGTTCATACCCTGACCGAGCTCCTCCAACTCGGCAAAATCCATGAAAGGTCCGACCTCGTCCCAAGGCCCACGCCTGAGGTCGGACCTCGGACAATAACGCTAAGAAGGCCCATCAAAAGGAACGCAGCCCAAAACCTAAAGGCCGAAAAGGCCTAGAAAAGGCGGTTCCACAAAGATAGAGATAAAACTCCCAAAAAGATAAGATAAGATAAGAATATCTTATCCAGGGGAGATCACGGCCAACTATTATAAATACACTGGAGCACCCAGGTATAACTCACACTCTAATTCTACTCAATATCTGCTTGGACCCATGCTAACTTAAGCATCGGAGTGTCATTGCAGGTACAACCACCAACCTCTCTGCATATCAAGCTCAGATCATCAATCCCCCCACCTCGGGCTCCTCCAAAACGACCGAGCTACACGTTTCAGGTAACCCTCGGAACATTGGCGCCGTTGCCGGGGACCTGGAAGTCATCCCTTTACCATGGCGGACGACCCTCTTAACAATGACCACGCTGCATCAGAGCAAGAGGATGAAGTTGACACCGGAGAACGACCGGACAGCCCTCTATCACCACGCACTCCAGGAGGAAACAAACAGAATCGCCCAAAGACATCAATCCCAAACAAAGATCCACAACATCCCGAAAAAGAAAAGAGCTCGGAAATTCTAGAAGCAGTCCGGGCACAACAAAACCGACTAAAACAACTCGAAGAGGACGTAAAGAAGCAAAAAGAAACCGAACAAGATCTGAGAAGGGAGGCTCGCAAGCGCAGGGAATTAGAAGAAAAACTGCACAAAATAGAGGCCAACCTGAAAGATCGGACAGAACGCGGCCCCACCCCCGAAGGCAATCATGATCCCTTCACGCAAGAGATCATGAAGGAGAAGGTACCACGAAACTTCAAACCACCCGATATGGATCTCTACGACGGCACCACCGATCCAAGTCACCACCTCAGCAACTTCAGAAGCAGAATGTACCTAGTCGACGCCTCCGACGCGATTCGGTGCAAAGCCTTCCCCACCACTCTCACCAAGTCAGCCATGAAGTGGTTCGACAACCTGCCACCAAGATCAATCACTAGCTTCGAAGACCTAACCAAAAAATTCCTAACAAGGTTCTCCATTCAAAAGGACAAGGCAAAACATGCCTCCAGCCTACTCGGGATCAAACAAGGTAACCAAGAAACTCTCCGAGAATACATGGAGCGATTCAACAAAGCCTGCCTGGACATACAACACTTGTCCACTGAAGCAGCCATCATGGGACTATCAAACGGCCTAAGAGAGGGACCGTTTAGCCAGTCCCTATCCAAACGATACCCGACCTCCCTATACGAGGTGCAGGAGCGGGCAGAAAAATATATCAACATGGAAGAAACCTCTCAACTGAGAGACTCTTCTAGGAAGGAATCAACCTACCAACTCGGACAAGCCACGGAAGTACCACAACTACACCCCCCTCCGAGTCTCCCTGGTAGACGTCTACAGAGAAGTATGCCACACCGAGAAGATCCCTCCGCCCCGACCGCTAAAACACAAGAGAGCGGGGAGAGATCGGTCCGAATACTGTGAATATCACAAGCTCTACGGTCATTCTACTAACGACTGCTACGACCTAAAAAATGTTATAGAAAAGCTAGCCAGAGAAGGGAAACTCGACAGATACATAGCAGAGAAAGGAGAAGAGACCAGGAAGAGAAGGCGGGGAGATAACGAAGATCGGGCCGAACAAATCCCGCGAACCCCTGAAAGGCACGTTCACATGATAAATGGAGGTTTTGCAGGCGGAGGAACATCCAGATCCTCGCGAAAAAGACACCTCAAAGAAGTCTACCACGTCCGAGAAGACAGTCCCCTGCCCGAACTACCTACTATCTCGTTTACCCGAGAAGATGCTCAAGGGATAATACCCGGGCACGACGATCCAATGGTAATCACCATTATCCTAGCAAACGCCAACTTACATCGAACCCTGATTGACCAGGGAAGCTCAGCAGATATCCTGTTCAAAACGGCCTTCGACAAACTCGGACTCGAAGAAAAAGAACTAAAGGCCTATCCCACCGACCTATTCGGGCTAGGAGATGCCCCGATCCATCCCTTAGGATACATCTCGCTACACACTACCTTCGGAAAGGGCGAGCAATCTAAAACATTGAGCATCGACTACATTATAGTCGACGTTACTTCAGCATACAATGCCCTCATTGGGCGACCAACCTTAAACAGACTGGCAGCTATAGTCTCGACCCCACACCTCTGTATGAAGTTCCCTACCGCAAAAGGAATCGCTACCCTAAAAGGCGACCAAAAACTGGCGCGGCGATGCTACAACGAAAGCCTGAGCTTAAAAGGAAAAGAGATCAACACAATAGAACTCGGGCGAGTTCAAGCCCGAGAAGATCTTCGGCCACAACCAGAGGGAGAAACCGAAAGAGTCCAGATCGGAAACACTTCTGAAAAAGTCACAAACATAGGAGCAAACCCCGAAGCGGGCCTAAAAGAGGAACTCATAACCCTCTTAAAAGAAAATTCCGACCCCTTCGCCTGGAAAGCCTCCGACATGCCAGGCATAAGCCCCGACCTGATGTGCCATAAGCTATCAGTGTACCCGGGATCCCGACCTGTCCAACAAAGACGCAGGAAGCTCGGGCCCGAACGCATGCAAGCAATAGAAGAACAAGTACAAGCACTACTAGATGCAGGGTTCATTAGGGAAGTAAAATATCCCCTATGGCTCGCAAACGTGGTCCTGGTAAAAAAGCCCAATGGAAAATGGAGGATGTGCGTCGATTACACGGACCTCAACAAAGCCTGCCCCAAAGACCCATATCCACTACCAAACATCGACGCCTTAGTAGACGCCGCCTCAGGCTATAGATACCTCTCCTTCATGGACGCATACTCGGGATACAATCAAATCCCGATGTACGGACCTGACCAAGAAAAGACCTCGTTCATAACCCCAAGGGCAAACTACTGCTACGTAGTAATGCCCTTCGGGCTGAAGAACGCAGGGGCAACCTACCAGAGGCTAATGAACAAAGTGTTCTCAGAGCACATCGGACTACAACTAGAGGTGTACGTCAACGACATGCTGGTAAAGACACAAGAAGACGGAAACTTGCTGACCGACCTCACCAGTGTCTTCGGCACCCTCAGAAAGCACAACATGAGACTTAACCCGACGAAGTGCACCTTCGCCGCAGAAGCCGGAAAGTTCTTAGGCTTCATGCTGACTCAAAGGGGCATCGAAGCAAACCCGGACAAATGCCAGGCGATACTCAATATGAAGAGCCCGACGTGTGTCAAAGAAGTACAACAACTGAATGGAAGGCTGGCCGCCCTATCAAGATTCTTGGCAGGATCAGTGATAAAATCACTACCTCTGTACTCACTCCTAAAGAAAGGGAAACCCTTCTCGTGGACCCCGGAGTGCGAAAAAGCCTTTCAAGAATTCAAGGAATTCCTCGGGCAGCCACCAATCCTAACCCGACCTTTAAAAGGGGAAGAGCTCGTACTATACCTCTCGGTCGGACATCGAGCAGTCGCTTCAGCATTAATACGAGAAAATGACCAAGGACAACACCCCATATACTTTGTAAGCAAGGCACTACAAGGGGCCGAATTAAACTATCAGAAAATAGAAAAATTCGCCTACGCCCTAGTGTTCACAGCTCGGAGGATCCGTCCCTACTTTCAAGCCCACACCATCAAAGTCCGGACAAACCAACCCATGAGACACATCCTGCAAAAAACAGACTTGGCAGGACGAATACTACAATGGGCGGTGGAACTGTCCGAGTTCGACCTCCACTATGAAGCCCGGACTGCCATAAAATCCCAGTATCTAGCCGACTTCATCGCAGAATACACTGAGACCCCTGGAACCCCACTCTCATGGAACCTGTATGTCGACGGATCCTCAAACAAAACAGGAAGCGGAGCCGGGGTTATACTTGAAAGCGACCAAGGAACGCGGATAACACTATCCCTAAAATTCGAGTTCCAGGCTTCGAACAACCAAGCCGAATACGAGGCCCTACTAGCAGGTCTAAAGCTAGCCGAAGAGGTCGGAGCCCAGAGAATCACAATCTTCAGTGACTCCCAGATCGTCACGTCACAAGTGAATAGAAGCTACCAGGCCAAAGACCCAACTATAAAAAAATACCTGGACCAAACACAGGCACAATTACGCCACGTTTCAGAAATACAAATCCAGCACATACCTCGGGAACAAAACGCCCGAGCAGACGCCCTCTCAAAGCTCGCCAGCACCAAGCCCGGAGGCAACAACAGAAGTCTCCTCCAAGAAACCTTACAATCTCCCTCCGTGCTAAGAGAGGAAGAAACACTAAATATATCCAACCAACAGCAAGGATGGATGACCCCCATACTCAACTACCTGAAGTCGGGAACTCTCCCCGCCGAGAGAAAGGAAGCTAAAAGACTCACAAAAGACGCCCAGAATTATACACTAATTCACGACGTATTATACAGAAGAGGATTCTCAAACCCCCTCCTCAAGTGCGTCCCAACCTCAGAAACAAAAAGCGTCCTCGAAGAAGTCCACGGAGGCATGTGTGGAAACCACCTCGGAGCTCGGGCACTATCCAAAAAAGTAGTCAGAGCCGGGTTCTACTGGCCGACCTTGCAAAGAGACGCAACGGAGTTTATGAAAATATGCCCCCCTGCCAAAAACACGCCAATTTTCACAAAGCACCACCCGAAGACCTTATCAGTATCACCGCACCATGGCCCTTCGCAAAGTGGGGACTCGACCTACTCGGCCCGTTCCCACAAGGACCGGGGCAAGTCAAATACCTCATAGTAGGGGTCGACTACTTCACAAAGTGGATCGAAGCTGAGCCCTTAGCCACCATTACGGCTCAGAAAAGCTGCAAATTTCTATACAAAAACATTGTCACAAGGTTCGGAGTCCCCTACTCCATCACAACAGACAATGGAACACAGTTCACGGACGCAAGTTTTCAGAACTTGGTGGCCGAACTAAAAATCAAACAGCAATTCACATCAGTCGAGCACCCACAAGCCAATGGACAAGCAGAGGATGCAAATAAAATCATCTTGGCCGGGTTAAAACGAAGACTCCAAGAGGCCAAAGGGGCATGGGCCGAAGAGCTCCCCCAGGTGCTATGGGCATATCGGACAACCCCACACTCTACAACGGGAGAATCGCCATTCCGACTAGCTTACGGGATGGAGGCAATGATTCCTATCGAAATAGAGGAAGGGTCACCCAGAGTCATCTTCTACAACGAAGGAAGCAACCCACAGGCACAAAGGGAAGAACTCGACCTCCTCCCCGAGGTCCGAGAAAGAGCCCGAATCCGAGAAGAAGCCTTAAAACGGCGAACGGCCCTCAGATACAATCAGAAAGTAATAAAGCGAAGCTTCTCCATTCACGACCTGATTCTAATCCGAAATGACATCGGAACACAAAAGTCGGGAGAAGGAAAGCTAGCTGCAAATTGGAAAGGACCCTACAAGGTAACAGAAGTCTTAGGGACAGGCTACTACAAAATATCCGACCTAGAAGGCAATGAGCTGCCCAGGGCCTGGCACGCCTGTAATCTAAAGCGGTACTACAGCTAGAAAAACTTAACCCGAGGTGTACTCTTTTTCCCTACAAGGGTTTTTTAATGAGAC
Source organism: Arachis hypogaea (assembly GCF_003086295.3). Lineage (NCBI taxonomy): Eukaryota > Viridiplantae > Streptophyta > Magnoliopsida > Fabales > Fabaceae > Arachis > Arachis hypogaea. The sequence continues at coordinate 34,198,225 of NC_092045.1, read as the reverse complement.
ACCCGGTTAAGTAAGACACCCGACCTAGTCAAAGGGTAAACACTCTGTAAATATTCTTTCTTTTTTAATACTAATCAAATCTCTACTTTCTTTTCTTCTTCCTCAAGATGAAACAAATCCTAGAAAGTACCCCACCAAGGCGCATTAATTTATGCTCGGCAAAACGCAAAAAATCATTTGCCAAGAGACCACACAAGGTCGGCAAAGATAAAGCGACGAGGTTCAAATTAATGTGAGAAGTTATAAAGTAACTCTGAAAAGGCTCAAAAGGCCAAATAAAAAGAGATTACAAAAATAACTTAAAAGGCCGACCAACAACAAGGTCGGACCCCACAAAGGGAAAGTTATAAAGTAACTCTGAAATGGCTCAAAAAGCCAAATAAAAAGAGATTACAAAAATAACTTAAAAGGCCGACCAACAACAAGGTCGGACCCCACAAAGGGAAAGTTATAAAGTAACTCTGAAATGGCTCAAAAAGCCAAATAAAAAGAGATTACAAAAATAACATAAAAAGGCCGACCAACGACAAAGTCGGACCCAACCAAAAGGAGGTACTCGAGCGCCCGAGGACCGAGAAAAAGCTCGGATCCAAGAAAGAAGCCTTAAAACGGCGAGAACCAAGATTTCGAAAAACGCTTACTAAAAAGTTGCTTTACAAAAAAACAACTAAAAAGTACAAGCGAAAGAACGAAATCAAAGGAAGTTCCGAAAACGCTTACTAAAAAAGTTGCTTTACAAAAAACAACTAAAAAGTACAAGCAAAAGAACGAAAGCAAAGGAAGTTTCGAAACGCTAGCTAAAAAGTTGTTATCCGAAAACAACTAAAAAGCACAAAAGCGGAAACAAAAAGTCAAAACGCGAACAAAAACACCGCATAATAAAGTTACTACAAGTAGCTAAATAAAAGGTGTCCAAAAGCGTTCACAGAAACCATCCAAAAACAAAAAAAGCCCACAGGCCGGGCAAAACACCAAAAAGATTACAGAGGATCAAGGTCCTTTCCGGACTCCACATCAACAGCAGGCTGCGGAGGAAACATAGAGATCGGGACTGCATCGACGGCAACGTCATCCCGGTTTGAAACCTCCACACCAGATCCATCCCCGACCAAAGGTGAAGTCGGGTTCTCAACCGGAACTTTGGGGTCGGACATCGGAACCTCATCCTCGGTAGGAGCAGGAACAATCTTTCCCTCCACAACAATGTTATCCGTACTGAATAAGCTCAGATCCAGGTCAGGAGCAGGAACCCGGACCTGAGCCTTCAAATTTTCAAACATAGCATCCATACCCTTGGCCACATGACCTTCCAGCTCGTAAAACTCGTCCTGCGCGGATTGCAACTTCTCCTTTGTCTCCACAAGCTCGGCATATAGCCGAGTATAATTCTCTGTAGCCGCCTTCGCCATCTCCTCAGATGTCTTCGCTGCCGCCACAGCCGCGGTAGCTTTAGTATTCTCTTTCTCCAAAGAGGCCTCCAGCTCAGTAATCCTGGCAGCCTTCAGTTGACTAATCTTATCAAGCTCGGACTGAGCCTTCTCAAGTCGGGAGCTGGTCGCCCCAAGGGGGGATTTCCTGAACTCCCGGGCAATAGCGACATGAAGACTAGCCATCCGGACGCAGCTCCGCGCCATATACTGAAAATGATGCTCCATAGACACATCATCAGTAGAAATAAAGGTCTGAGGGAGAATATGCTGTTCAATCCAGCCAAGAGCATCAAAGTCCTTATCGTTGAAACCGGCAAGCTCCTGAGAGGTCTTCTGCTTCTTGGGAGGGGGACCCGAAAACGGAGGAGGAGAAGAAGTAGCAGGCCCAGAGGTCGGGGGATCCTGACTTATAGCTCGGAACTGGGGAGTCGGAATAGTCTTTAACCGAGTCTGAACACCCACAGTAGTCTTCTGTGGAGAAGATCGGGCAGAAGCCTCCCCGGCCTCGATATTCCGAGCAGCCACAGACTTCTTCGTCCGACGAAGGAACTTCATGGAATCCGCCTGAGAAGACATCTCTGCAAGAAATAAAAGAAAGGGATTACCACAACAGAAATTCCACCAAAAATAAGCAAAACCAAAGTACTAAAAAAGATGAATCTCGGAAGAGGTCGGGAACTACCTAACTCGGAACGGAGAAGGCTTGGATCCCCCAACATTTTCTTCGTGTCCAAGTGAGGTGCCCGACCCCATAAACTGCTCACCACACCCACAAAAGCCTGCTCCACCTCATCTAGACTCTCAAAGGTATACTTAACAGACACTACATTCTCCTGCCAACAAAGAGGAAAAGAAGGCTCCCCACTCTCATCTAGAAAGAAAGGTCGGACGTCTCCAGTAGCCCGGACCTTGAAATAAAAGTTCTTAAAATCGTGAAAGGACTCATCATACAGGGTACAAAACTTTCTTCCCTGGTTAGCCCTAAAAGAGACCCAAGATACCTTCCCTCCACCCGACCCCGGCCTCGTCAACACAAACAAGTAGGAAAAAAGAGAAATAGAGGGAGCAACGCCCAAAAACTGACACAAAAGTTGAAACAGCTTTAAAAACGCCCAAGAATTTGGATGGAGCTGCGTAGGGGCAAGGTTACAAGACCATAACACCTCGGACTCCAGGTCGGTAAAAGGAAGTCGGACACCCAGCTTAGAGAAAAAACAGTCATAAGCGTAAAAGAAGAGCTTCTCGGAACTATCTAGGGGCGGGAAGCACACTCTCTCCTCAGAATCCGGGGCTACTAGTTCATAATCCCTCTCAGACTCTCTATCCTCACATATGCTACATTGCCTACGAAACCTAGCTAAATACTCAGAATCTACCACAGAAGGGACTCTTAGAGGAACAGGATCTACCCAACCAAGACCACTTGGAATCTTGGTCGACATCGCTTGAAGAACCTTTCGAGACATAAAACTCTTGCCTACAAAGAAGAATACAACAGCAAAGCAAAAATCACATAAAAGGCAGACAGCAAAAACCCATTCAGCAAAACAAAGAAACAAAGATAGAAAAGAGCCCCCCCATATACAAACAAACAAGCAATGGCGGCGCCTCTTTTCGGGGCAACCCAGACATAGGGAAAAAGAAACAAACAAAGAGCCACACAAAAGAAACAGAAGCATATGTGCACAAGAAAAGAGAGGGGAACAAACCTGGAAGAAAGAAACGAGGACGACGAGCTGCGAAGCAAGGAGAACGGAACGGCGACACAGAGGAAACCCCGGAAAAACGCACGGAAAGATTCTGGGAAGAAGAAACAAAGAAAAAGAAGATGGCGAAAACTCAGAAAAAACAGGAAGGGAACAGAATAAACGAAGAAAAAGGAAGGGAGCAAATAAATAATGCCTTCACAGAGCCCGAACGGAAATCGAGGAGAAACGGTAAAATGCAATAAATGCTGAAACGGCCACTTTTGAATTTTGAAAAAACTACTATGCCCGAGCTCGACCTCTCGAAAAGGACGAACTCGGGCAGGGGCACTGTTCATACCCTGACCGAGCTCCTCCAACTCGGCAAAATCCATGAAAGGTCCGACCTCGTCCCAAGGCCCACGCCTGAGGTCGGACCTCGGACAATAACGCTAAGAAGGCCCATCAAAAGGAACGCAGCCCAAAACCTAAAGGCCGAAAAGGCGGTTCCACAAAGATAGAGATAAAACTCCCAAAAAGATAAGATAAGATAAGAATATCTTATCCAGGGGAGATCACGGCCAACTATTATAAATACATTGGAGCACCCAGGAATAACTCACACTCTAATTCTACTCAATATCTGCTTGGACCCATGCTAACTTAAGCATCGGAGTGTCATTGCAGGTACAACCACCAACCTCTCTGCATATCAAGCTCGGGTCATCAATCCCCCCACCTCGGGCTCCTCCAAAACGACCGAGCTACACGTTTCAGGTAACCCTCGGAACAGATACCATTCTGGGCGTTTAACGCCAGGATGGCACAAGAGGGAAGATTCTATTTTTAATTCAAATTTTTTTCAGGTTTTCAAAATTTTTCAAAATCAAATCTTTTTAAAATCATATCTTTTCAATCATATGTTTTCAAAATCAATTTCTTTCCATACTTGCTATCAATTAATGATTTGATTCAACATTTCAAGTATGTTGCCTTTTCTGTTGAGAAAGGTTTAATGTTTGAATCATATCTTTTCTTGTTAGGCAAGTCATTATTTTTTAAAATCAAATCCTTTTAAATTGTTTTTCAAATCATATATTCTCAATCACATCTTTTTAAAACCATAACTTTTCAAATCATATCTTCTCAATCACATCTTTTTCAAAATAGTTTTCAATCATATCTTTTTGATTTCTAATTTCAAAATCTTTTTCAAAAATCACTTGATTTTTTTTCCACTCTTAGTTTTCGAAAATCAATTGAAGTTTTTCAAAATGTTTTGAAATATTTTGCTTAATTTTCAAAAATTTCTTCCCCTCTTCTCACATCCTTCTATTTATGGACTAACACTATTCCTCAATGCACAATTCGAACTCCATCTTTCCTTGATAAGTTTGAATTTTCTACCTCTTCCTTCTATTTTTCTTTTCCTCTGACACCTCAAGGAATCTCTATACTGTGACATAGAGGATTCCATATTTTCTTGTTTTCTTCTCTTTCATATGAGCAGGTGCAAAGAGAAAAGCATTCTTGTTGAGGCTGACCCTGAACTTGAAAGGACCTTAAAGCGAAAGCTAAGAGAAGCTAAGGCACAACTCTCTGTAGAGGACCTAACAGAAATCTTCAAAGAAGAAGAACCCATGGCAGCCGAAAACAACAACAATGCCAACAATGCAAGGAAGGTGCTGGGTGTCTTTACTGCACCTACTCCCGACTTCTATGGGAGAAGCATCTCTATCCCTGCCATTGGAGCAAACAACTTTGAGCTTAAGCCTCAATCAGTTTCTCTAATGCAACAGAATTGCAAGTTCCATGAACTTCCATTGGAAGATCCTCATCAGTTTTTAGCTGAATTCTTGCAAATCTGTGACACTGTCAAGACCAATGGGGTTGACCCTGAGGTCTACAGACTTATGTTATTCCCTTTTGCTGTAAGAGACAGAGCTAGGATATGGTTGGACTCACAACCCAAAGAAAGCCTGAACTCTTGGGAAAAGCTAGTCAATGCCTTCTTGGCAAAGTTCTTTCCACCTCAAAAATTGAGTAAGCTTAGAGTGGAAGTCCAAACCTTCAGACAGAAGGAAGGTGAATCCCTCTATGAAGCTTGGGAAAGATACAAATAATTGATCAGAAAATGTCTTTTTGCCATGCTTTCTGAATGGAGCATCATAGGTATCTTCTATGATGGTCTATCTGAACTGTCCAAGATGTCATTGGATAGCTCAGCTGGAGGATCTCGTCATCTGAAGAAGATGCCTACAGAAGCTCAAGAACTCATTGAAATGGTTGCAAATAACCAATTCATGTACACTTTTGAAAGGAATCCTGTGAACAATGGGACGAATCAGAAGAAAGGAGTTCTTGAGATTTATATCCTGAATGCTATATTGGCTCAGAACAAAATATTGACTCAGCAAGTCAATATGATTTCTCAAAGTCTGTCTGGAATGCAAGCTGCACCAGGCAGTACTAAGGATGCTTCATCTGAAGAAAAAGCTTATGATCCTGAGAACCCTTCAATGGAAGAGGTGAATTACAAGGGAGAACCCTATGAAGACACCTATAATCCTTCATGGAGAAATCATCCAAATCTCTCATGGAAGGATCAACAGAGACCTCAACAAGGTTTCAACAACAATAATGGTGGAAGAAACAGGTTTAGCAATGGCAAGCCTTTTCCATCATCTTCTCAGCAACAGACAGAGAATTCTAAGCAGAACCACTCTGACTTAGCAACCATGGTCTCTGATCTAATCAAAACCACTCAAAGTTTCATGACTGAAACAAGGTCCTCCATTAGAAACTTGGAGGCACAAGTGGGTCAGCTGAGTAAGAAAATTAATGAACTCCCACCTAGCACTCTTCCAAGCAATACAGAAGAGAATCCAAAAGGAGAGTGCAAGGCCATTAACATGACCTACATGTCCGAATGTGGAGAGGAGGACGAGGCAGTGAGCGTCACTGAGGAAGGCCTCAATGGACATTCACTGGCCTCCAATAAGTTCCCTAATGAGGAACCATGGGAATCTGAAGCTCACACTGAGACCATAGAGATTCCATTGAATTTACTTCTGCCATTCATGAGCTCGGATGAGTATTCTTCCTCTGAAGAGGATGAAGATGTCACTGAAGAGTAAGTTGCCAAGTACCTTGGAGCAATCATGAAGCTAAATGACAAGTTATTTGGTAATGAGACTTGGGAGGATGAACCCCCTTTGCTCACCAAAGAACTGGATAACTTGACTAGGCAGAGATTACCTCAAAAGAGACAGGACCCTGGGAAGTTCTCAATACCTTGTACAGTAGGTACGATGACCTTCAAGAAGGCTCTGTGTGACCTAGGGTCAAGCATAAATCTCATGCCTCTCTCTGTAATGGAGAAGCTAGGGATCTTTGAGGTGCAAGCTGCAAAAATCTCACTAGAGATGGCAGACAATTCAAGAAAACAAGATTATGGACTTGTAGAGGATATTCTGGTAAAAGTTGAAGACCATTACATCCCTGCTGATTTCATAGTCCTAGAGACTGGGAAGGGCATGGATGAATCCATCATCCTTGGCAGACCTTTCCTAGCCACAGCAAAGGCTGTGATTGATGTTGACAGAGGAGAATTGATCATTCAAATGAATGAAGAATCCCTTGTGTTTAAGGCTCAAGGATATCCCTCTGTCACCATGGAGAGGAAGCATGAAGAGCTTCTCTCAAAACAGAGTCAAACAGAGCCCCATAGTCAAACTCTAAGTTTGGTGTTGGGAGGCCACAACCAACTTCTAAGTTTGGTGTTGAACCCCGGTGCACGAAATTGTGATCACTACAACTTCGCACAACTAACCAGCAAGTGTACTGGGTCGTCCAAGTAATAAACCTTACGCGAGTAAGGGTCGATTCCACAGAGATTGATGGTATGAAGCAAGCTATGGTCACCTTGTAAATCTTAGTCAGGCAAACTCAAATGGGTATGGTGATAAACGCCTAAAACATAAAGATAAAGATAGAGATACTTATGTAATTCATTGGTAGGAGTTTCAGATAAGCGTATGAAGATGCCTTCCCTTCCGTTTCTCTGCTTTCCTACTGTCTTCATCCAATCCTTCTTACTCCTTTCCATGGAAAGCTTAAGCAAGGGTTTCACCGTTGTCAGTGGCTACCTCCCATCCTCTCAGTGGAAATGTTCAACGCACCCTGTCACGGCACGGCTATCCATCTGTCGGTTCTCGATCAGGCCGAAATAGAATCCAGTGATTCTTTTGCGTCTGTCACTAACGCCCCGCCCTCAGGAGTTTGAAGCACGTCACAGTCATTCAATCATTGAATCCTACTCAGAATACCACAGACAAGGTTAGACCTTCTGGATTCTCTTGAATGCCACCATCAGTTCTAGCCTATACCACGAAGATTCTGGTTAAAGAATCCAAGAGATATTCACCCAGTCTAAAGTAGAACGGAGGTGGTTGTCAGTCACACGTTCATAGGTGAGAATGATGATGAGTGTCACGGATCATCACATTCATCAAGTTGAAGAACAAGTGATATCTTAGAACAAGAACAAGCGGAATTGAATAGAAGAACAATAGTAATTGCATTAATACTCGAGGTACAGCAGAGCTCCACACCTTAATCTATGGTGTGTAGAAACTCCACCGTTGAAAATACATAAGAACAAGAGTGATCATTGGCTTCGGTCCCAGAGAGGGAACCAGAAGAACCAAGATGATCTCAGATCCAAAGATCTCCAAGCTTCTTTTTTTAAAATACAATAGTATAATGTCTTACTTATAGAAAACTAGTAGCCTAGGGTTTACAGAGATGAGTAAATGACATAAAAATCCACTTCCGGGCCCACTTGGTGTGTGCTTGGGCTGAGCAATGAAGCAATTTCGTGTAGAGACTCTTCTTGGAGTTAAACGCCAGCTTTTATGCCAGTTTGGGCGTTTAACTCCCATTTTGGTGCCAGTTCCGGCGTTTAACGCTGGGATTTTTGAGGGTGACTTTGTACGCCGGTTTGGGCCATCAAATCTTGGGCAAAGTATGAACTATCATATATTTCTGGAAAGCCCAGGATGTCTACGTTCCAACGCCGTTGAGAGCGCGCCAATTGGGCTTCTGTAGCTCCAGAAAATCCGCTTCGAGTGCAGGGAGGTCAGAATCCAACAGCATCTGCAGTCCTTTTTAGTCTCTGAATCAGATTTTTGCTCAGGTCCCTCAATTTCAGCCAGAAAATACCTGAAATCACAGAAAAACACACAAACTCATAGTAAAGTCCAGAAAAGTGAATTTTAACTAAAAACTAATAAAAATATACTAAAAACTAACTAGATCATACTAAAAACATACTAAAAACAATGCCAAAAAGCGTACAAATTATCCGCTCATCACAACACCAAACTTAAATTGTTGCTTGTCCTCAAGCAACTGAAAATCAAATATGATAAAAAGAAGAGAATATGCAATGAATTCCAAAAACATCTATGAAGATCAGTATCAATTAGATGAGCGGGGCTTTTAGCTTTTTGCCTCTGAATAGTTTTGGCATCTCACTCTATCCTTTGAAATTCAGAATGGTTGGCTTCTTTAGGAACTTAGAATCCAGATAGTGTTATTGATTCTCCTAGTTGAGTATGATGATTCTTGAACATAGCTACTTTATTGAGTCTTGGCCGTGGCCCAAAGCACTCTGTCTTCCAGTATTACCACCGGATACATACATGCCACAGACACATAATTGGGTGAACCTTTTCAGATTGTGACTCAGCTTTGCTAGAGTCCCCAATTAGAGGTGTCCAGGGTTCTTAAGCACACTCTTTTTGCCTTGGATCACAACTTTATTTCTTTCTTTTTCTTTCTCTTTTTTTTCGTTTTCTTTTTCTCTCTCTTTTTTTTTTCGAAATTTTTTCTTTTTTTTTTCATTGCTTTTTCTTGCTTTAAGAATCATTTTAATGATTTTTCAGATCCTCAGTAACATGTCTCCTTTTTCATCATTCTTTCAAGAGCCAACATTCATGAACCACAAATTCAAAAGACATATGCACTGTTTAAGCATACATTCAGAAAACAGAAATATTGCCACCACATCAAAATAATTAAACTGTTATAAAATTCAAAATTCATGCAATTCTTTTCTTTTTCAATTAAGAACATTTTTCATTTAAGAAAGGTGATGGATTCATAGGACATTCATAACTTTAAGGCATAGATACTAAGACACTAATGATCACAAGACACAAACATAGATAAACATAAGCACCAAATTTTCGAAAAACAGGAAAATAAAGAACAAGGAAGTTAGAGAACGGGTCCACCTTAGTGATGGCGGCTCTTTCTTCCTTTTGAAGATCCTATGGAGTGCTTGAGCTCCTCAATGTCTCTTCCTTGTCTTTGTTGCTCCTCTCTCATGATTCTTTGATCTTCTCTAATTTCATGGAGGATGATGGAGTGTTCTTGATGCTCCACCCTTAGTTGTCCCATGTTGGAACTCAATTCTCCTAGGGAGGTGTTTAGTTGCTCCCAATAGTTTTGTGGAGGAAAGTGCATCCCTTGAGGCATCTCAGGGATTTTATGAGGAGGAATTTCCTCATGCTTGCTCCATTAAGTGCCCTCTTCATAAATGTTTATGAGGCCTTGGTCCAACCTTTGATTAAAGTTGACCCTTTTTGAGTTTGAAATAGATCTCGGGGATCACCTTCTTCAAGGCCACAACTTCATAGAAGTGGTCTTGATGCACCCTTGAGATGAATCTTTCCATCTCCCATGAATCGGAGGTGGAAGCTTTTGCCTTCCCTTTCCTCTTTCTAGAGGTTTCTCCGGCCTTGGATGCCATAAATGGTTATGGAAAAACAAAAAGCAATGCTTTTACCACACCAAACTTAAAACGTTTGCTCGTCCTCGAGCAAAAGAAGAAAGAAGAGAGTAGAAGAAGAAGAAATGAGGGGAAAGGGAATGGCTTTTATTTTCGGCCAAGAAGGGGAGAAGTGGTGTGTATGTTGTGTGAAAATGAAGGAGTGAAGGAGGGTATATATAGGAGAGGGGGAAGGGAGGGTTCGGTCATGTATGGGTGGGTTTGGGTGGAAAAGTGGTTTGAATTTGAATGGTGGGGTAGGTGGGGTTTTATGAAGGATGGATGTGAGTGGTGAAGAGAAAGATGGGATTTGATAGGTGAAGGGTTTTTGGGGAAGAGGTGTTGAGGTGATTGGTGAATGGGTGAAGAAGAAGAGAGAGAGTGGTGGGGTAGGTGGGGATCCTGTGGGGTCTACAGATCCTGAGGTGTCAAGAAAAAGTCATCCCTGCACCAAATGGCAAGCAAAATCTCGTTTTGTGCCAATTCTGGCGTTAAACGCCGGGCTGGTGCCCATTTCTGGCGTTTAACGCCAGCTCCTTGCCCTTTTCTGGCGTTTAACGCCAGTCTGGTGCCCCTTTCTGGCGTTAAACGCCCAGAATGGTGCCAGACTGGGCGTTAAACGCCCAACAGCTAGCCTCACTGGCGTTTAAACGCCAGTGGGTTCTTCCTCCAGGGTGTGCTGTTTTTCCTTCTATTTTTCATTCTGTTTTTGTTGTTTTCATTGATTTTGTGAATTCTTATGATCATCAACCTACAAAAAATATAAAATAACAAAAGAAAATAGTTAATTATAAAACATTGGGTTGCCTCCCAACAAGCGCTTCTTTAATGTCATTAGCTTGACAGAGGACTCTCATGGAGCCTCGGAAATGCTCAGAGCTATGTTGGGACCTCCCAACACCAAACTTAGAGTTTGACTGTGGGGGCTCTGTTTGGCTCTGTTTTGAGAGACGCTCTTCATGCTTCCTCTCCATGATGATAGAAGGATATCCTTGAGCCTTAAACACCAAGGATTCTTCATTCACTTGAATGATCAACTCTCCTCTATCAACATCAATCACAGCCCTTGCTGTGGCTAAGAAGGGTCTGCCAAGGATGATGGATTCATCCATGCACTTCCCAGTCTCTAGGACTATGAAATCAGTAGGGATGTAATGATCTTCAACTTTAACCAGAACATCCTCTACAAGTCCATGGGCTTGTTTTCTTGAATTGTCTGCCATCTCTAGTGAGATTTTTGCAGCTTGCACCTCAGAGATCCCTAACTTCTCCATTACAGAGAGAGGCATGAGGTTTACACTTGACCCTAAGTCACACAAGGCCTTCTTGAAGGTCATGGTGCCTATGGTATAAGGTATTGAAAACTTCCCAGGATCCTGTCTCTTTTGAGGCAGTTTCTGCCTAGACAAGTCATCCAGTTCTTTGGTGAGCAAAGGGGGTTCATCCTCCCAAGTCTCATTTCCAAATAACTTGTCATTTAGCTTCATGATAGCTCCAAGGTATTTAGCAACTTGCTCTTCAGTGACATACTCATCCTCTTCAGAGGAAGAATACTCATCAGAGCTCATGAATGGCAGAAGTAAGTCCAATGGAATCTCTATGGTCTCATTTTGAGCCTCAGATTCCCATGGTTCCTCATTGGGGAACTCATTGGAGGCCAGTGGACGTCCATTGAGGTCTTCCTCAGTGGCGTTCACTGCCTCTTCCTCCTCTCCAAATTCAGCCATGTTGATGGCCTTGCACTCTCCTTTTGGATTTTCTTCTGTATTGCTTGGGAGAGTACTAGGAGGGAGTTCAGTAATTTTCTTGCTCAGTTGTCCCACTTGTGCCTCCAAATTTCTAATGGAGGATCTTGTTTCAGTCATGAAACTTTGAGTGGTTTTGATCAGATCAGAGACCATGGTTGCTAAGTCAGAGTTATTCTGCTTAGAACTCTCTGTCTGTTGCTGAGAAGATGATGGAAAAGGCTTGCTATTGCTAAACCTGTTTCTTCCACCATTATTGTTGAAACCTTGTTGGGGTCTCTGTTGATCCTTCCATGAAAAATTTGGATGATTTCTCAATGAAGGATTATAGGTGTTTCCATAGGGTTCTCCCATGTAATTCACCTCTTCCATTGAAGGGTTCTCAGGATCATAGGCTTCTTCCTCAGATGAAGCCTCCTTAGTACTGCTTGGTGCATTTTGCATTCCAGACAGACTTTGAGAAATCATATTGACTTGTTGAGTCAATATTTTATTCTGAGCCAATATGGCATTCAGAGTGTCAATCTCAAGAACTCCTTTCTTCTGACTAGTCCCATTGTTCACAAGATTTCTTTCAGAAGTGTACATGAATTGGTTATTTGCAACCATTTCAATCAGCTCTTGAGCTTCAGTAGGCGTCTTCTTCAGATGAAGAGATCCTTCTGCAGAGCTATCCAAAGACATCTTGGATAGTTCAGAGAGACCATCATAGAAAATACCTATGATGCTCCATTCAGAAAGCATATCAGAAGGACACTTTCTGATTAATTGTTTGTATCTTTCCCAAGCTTCATAGAGGGATTCTCCTTCCTTCTGTCTGAAGGTTTGGACCTCCACTCTAAGCTTACTCAATTTTTGAGGTGGAAAGAACTTTGCCAAGAAGGCATTGACTAGCTTTTCCCAAGAGTCCAGGCTTTCTTTAGGTTGTGAGTCCAACCATGTCCTAGCTCTGTCTCTTACAGCAAAAGGGAATAGCATAAGTCTGTAGACCTTAGGGTCAACCCCATTAGTCTTTACAATGTCACAGATTTGCAAGAACTCAGCCAAAAACTGATGAGGATCTTCCAGTGGAAGTCCATGGAACTTGCAATTCTGTTGCATTAGAGAAACTAATTGAGGCTTAAGCTCAAAGTTGTTTGCTCCAATGGCAGGGATAGAGGTGCGTCTCCCATAGAAATCGGGAGTAGGTGCAGTGAAGTCACCCAACACCTTCCTTGCATTGTTGGCATTGTTGTTGTTTTCGGCTGCCATAGGTTCTTCTTCTTTGAAGATTTCGGTTAGGTCCTCTACAGAGAGTTGTGCTTTGGCTTCTCTTAGCTTTCTCTTCAAGGTCCTTTCAGGTTCAGGATCAGCCTCAACAAGAATGCCTTTGTCTTTGCTCCTGCTCATATGAGAGAGAAGAGAACAAGAAAATATGGAATCCTCTATGTCACAATATAGAGATTCCTTGAGGTGTCAGAGGAAAAGAAAAATGGAAGGCAGAAGTGGAAAATTCGAACTTATCAAAGAAGATGGAGTTCGAATTTTGCATTAAGGAATAGTGTTAGTCCATAAATAGAAGGATGTGAGAAGAAGGGAAGTGGTTTTCAAAAATTAAGTAAGAAATTTTGAAAACATTTTGAAAAACACTAATTAATTTTCGAAAACCAAGAGTGGGAAAGAGATCAAGTGATTTTTGAAAAAGATTTTGAAATTAGAAATCAGAAAGATTTGATTGAAAATTATTTTGAAAAAGATGTGGTTAAGAAAATATGATTAGTTTTAAAAAGATGTGATTGAGAAGATATGATTTGAAAAACATTTTAAAAAGATTTGATTTTGAAAATTAAAAACTTGGCTAACAAGAAAAGATATGATTCAAACATTAAACCTTTCTCAACAGAAAAGGCAACATACTTGAAATGTTGAATCAAATCATTAATTGATAGCAAGTATCTTTGAAAAAGGAAAGAAATTGATTTTGAAAACACATGATTGAAAAGATATGATTTGAAAAAGATTTGATTTTGAAAAACTTTGAAAACCTGAAAAAAAATTGCATTGAAAAACAGAATCTTCCCTCTTGTGCCATCCTGGCGTTAAACGCCCAGAATGGTGCACATTCTGGCGTTTAACGCCCAAAACTATACCTTTTTGGGCGTTAAACGCCCAACCAGGTACACTGGCTGGCGTTTAAACGCCAGTCTGTCCTTCTTCACTGGGCGTTTTGAACGCCCAGCTTTTTCTGTACAATTCCTCTACAGTATGTTCTGAATCTTCAATTCTCTGTATTATTGACTTGAGAAGACACAAATTAAAAATATTTTTGGATTTTTAATAATAAGGAAAAATCAAAATGCAACAAGAATCAAATAACAATGCATGCAAGACACCAAACTTAGCAGTTTGTATACTACTGACACTAATGAGAATGCATATAAGACACACAAAACACTCAAGTCAAGAGAATTTAAAGATTAGAGTAAGAAATCATCAAGAACATCTTGAAGATCACTAAGACACATGAATGAATGCATGCAATTGACACCAAACTTAAAATGAAACACTAGACTCAAGCAAGCAATATTTTTGGATTTTATGACTTTGTAAAAATTTTTTTTTTTGTGATTTTCGAAAATTAAGTGGAAAAAGAAGATAAAGGCATCAAAATTCTTAATGAGAATTCCAGGAATCATGCAATGTTTAGTCTAAGACTCCGGTCCAAGAATTAGACATGGCTTCACAGCCAGCCAAGCTTTCAAAGAAAGCTTCGGTCCAAAACACTAGACATCGCCAATGGCCAGCCAAGCCTTAGCAGATCACTGCTCCAAAAGCAAGGTTGATAGAGATCAATAAGCTTTTGTGATGATAAGTTGAAACCTCGGTCCAATGAAATTAGACATGGCTTCACAGCCAGCCAGACTTCAACAAATCATCATGAAACTCTAGAATTCATTCTCAAGAACTCTGAAAAAAAAATACCTAATCTAAGCAACAAGATGAACCGTCAGTTGTCCATACTCGAACAATACCCGGCAACGGCGCCAAAAACTTGGTGCACGAAATTGTGATCACTACAACTTCGCACAACTAACCAGCAAGTGTACTGGGTCGTCCAAGTAATAAACCTTACGCGAGTAAGGGTCGATCCCACAGAGATTGTTGGTATGAAGCAAGCTATGGTCACCTTGTAAATCTTAGTCAGGCAAACTCAAATGGGTATGGTAATAAACGCCTAAAACATAAAGATAAAGATAGAGATACTTATGTAATTCATTGGTAGGAGTTTCAGATAAGCGTATGAAGATGCCTTCCCTTCCGTTTCTCTGCTTTCCTACTGTCTTCATCCAATCCTTCATACTCCTTTCCATGGCAAGCTTAAGCAAGGGTTTCACCATTGTCAGTGGCTACCTCCCATCCTCTCAGTGGAAATGTTCAACGCACCCTGTCACGGCACGGCTATCCATCTGTCGGTTCTCGATCAGGCCGGAATAGAATCCAGTGATTCTTTTGCGTCTGTCACTAACGCCCCACCCTCAAGAGTTTGAAGCACGTCACAGTCATTCAATCATTGAATCCTACTTAGAATACCACAGACAAGGTTAGACCTTCCGGATTCTCTTGAATGCCGCCATCAGTTCTAGCCTATACCACGAAGATTCCGGTTAAAGAATCCAAGAGATATTCACCCAGTCTAAAGTAGAACGGAGGTGGTTGTCAGTCACACGTTCATAGGTGAGAATGATGATGAGTGTCACGGATCATCACATTCATCAAGTTGAAGAACAAGTGATATCTTAGAACAAGAACAAGCGGAATTGAATAGAAGAACAATAGTAATTGCATTAATACTCGAGGTACAGCAGAGCTCCACACCTTAATCTATGGTGTGTAGAAACTCCACCGTTGAAAATACATAAGAACAAGAGTGATCATTGGCTTCGGTCCCAGAGAGGGAACCAGAAGAACCAAGATGATCTCAGATCCAAAGATCTCCAAGCTTCTTTTTTTAAAATACAATAGTATAATGTCTTACTTATAGAAAACTAGTAGCCTAGGGTTTTACAGAGATGAGTAAATGACATAAAAATCCACTTCCGGGCCCACTTGGTGTGTGCTTGGGCTGAGCAATGAAGCAATTTCGTGTAGACACTCTTCTTGGAGTTAAACGCCAGCTTTTATGCCAGTTTGGGCGTTTAACTCCCATTTTGGTGCCAGTTCCGGCGTTTAACGCTGGGATTTCTGAGGGTGACTTTGTACGCCGGTTTGGGCCATCAAATCTTGGGCAAAGTATGGACTATCATATATTGCTGGAAAGCCCAGGATGTCTACTTTCCAACACCGTTAAGAGCGCGCCAATTGGGCTTCTTTAGCTCCAGAAAATCCGCTTCGAGTGCAGGGAGGTCAGAATCCAACAACATCTGCAGTCCTTTTTAGTCTCTGAATCAGATTTTTGCTCAGGTCCCTCAATTTCAGCCAGAAAATACCTGAAATCATAGAAAAACACACAAACTAATAGTAAAGTCCAGAAAAGTGAATTTTAACTAAAAACTAATAAAAATATACTAAAAACTAACTAGATCATACTAAAAACATACTAAAAACAATGCCAAAAAGCGTACAAATTATCCGCTCATCAAACCCCCACATTCAAACTCTAAGTTTGGTGTTGGGAGGTTTCAACATTGCTTTGAGCATCTGTGAGGCTCCATGAGAGCCCACTGTCAAGCTACTGACATTAAAGAAGCGCTTGTTGGGAGGCAACCCAATGTTATATTTATCTATTTTTCCTTTGTTATTTTATGTTTTCTGTAGGTTGATGATCATGGGAAGTCACAAAATCAATTGAAAAAGCAAAAACAGAATGAAAAATAGAAAGAAAAATAGCACACCCTGGAGGAAGACCTTGCTGGCGTTTAAACGCCAATAAGGGCAGCAAATGGGCGTTTAACGCCCAGTCTGGCACCATTCTAGGTGTTTAACGCCAGAAAAGGGCACCAGACTGGCGTTAAACGCCAGGAAAGGGCAAGAAGCTGGCGTTAAACACTAGAAATGGGCACCAGCTCGGCGTTTAACGCCAGAATTGGCATAAAGAGCATTTTTGCTCGCCACTTGGTGCAGGGATGAATTTTCCTTGACACCTCAGGATCTGTGGACCCCACAGGATCCGCACCTACCCCACCACTCTCTCTCTTCTTCACCCATTCACCAATCACCTCAAAATCTCTTCCCCAAAAACCCCTCACCTATCAAATCCCACTATTCTCTTCACCACTCACATCCATCCTTCATAAAACCCCACCTACCTCACCATTCAAATTCAAACCACTTTCCCTCCCGAACCCACCCATTCATAACCGAACCCTACCCCTCTCTCCACCCCTATATAAACCCATCTTCACTCCTTCATTTTCACACAACCTAAACACTACTTCTCCCCCCTTTGGCCGAACCACAAAGCCACCTCCATCTCCTCCGTTTCTTCTTCTTCTACTCTCTTCTTTCTTTTTTTGGTCGAGGACGAGCAAACCTTTTAAGTTTGGTGTGGTAAAAGCATTGCTTTTTGTTTTTCCATAACCATTTATGGCATCCAAGGCCGGAGAAAACTCTAGAAAGAGGAAAGGGAAGGCAAAAGCTTTCACCTGCGAGTCATGGGAGATGGAGAGATTCATCTCAAGGGTGCATCAAGACCACTTCTATGAAGTTGTGGCTGATGACAAGTCATCATATACCCATTTTTCAAGCTAATTTCACTTGTTTTATTAGTCTTTATACACTTTCTTGTATCATAAGTAAGTGATTCGGAGTGAAAATGCATAACTTCTTTAAATCAAGCAACCACCATGAAATTAATGTTAACTCATGAGGTTTAAGCTAATTTTAATTGAATTTTAATTGATTTATAAGCCTTATGAATTTAGTGATACTTGGAGTGGTTGTTTTGGTTTATTTTAGGTGAAGAAAAGAATAAAAGAGAAAAGCGTGGCCTAAGAAAGCGTGACCCAAGGAGAAGGAAGCGTGGTCAAAGGAAAGAAAAGTGTGCCGCATGCAATGGGGGAGGCAAGCATTGCCCTCCACAAGGGCACACTGCCCTCTAGGAGGGCAACATAAGGGAACAAGGCATAAAAGGCAACTCTGCCCTGCCCACTACAAGGGCAGAGCACAAATCTGTGCCTTGGAATCAAGAAGAAGAAAATGTTGCCCTGCCCTCCACAAGGGCAGTATCGGGCTCACAAGGGGAGAAAATCAAAGGAAAATGTCTCCAAATGCTTGCCACAAGAGTTGAACACGGGACCATGAGGAAGCAAGGAACTAAGTTCCATTACCGTGCCAAGAAAGCCAAAGAAAATGAATAAGCGTGTGTAGCAGCCAGGATTCGAACTCGGGACATCAAAGTGAAAACACTGCCCTGCCCTCCGCGAGGGCAGGGCAGCATTTTGTGTGGCATGATTCTGGCGCACCAAGAAACGAGTCTGGCGCACCAAGGAATGAATCTGGCAGCACCAGCAGCGCACCACAGCACCCATCTGGCGCACCAATTTTTCCTGCCCTGCCCTCCGCGAGGGCAGGGCAGCGTTCTGCGCACCAAGACCGCACCACACATCAATTTTCTGCCCTGCCCTCCGCAAGGGCAGGGCAGCCTCCTGGAAGCTATTAATTTTGGGCCAAAAATTGAATTAAAAATCCAATTCAATTCATTTCTTCACCAAATCAAAAGCCCATCCAAATCCCAAAATCCAAGAACAGAAAGTGTATAAATAGGAGCTAGTTTGATGTAATTAGGACTTTTACTTGAGCTTTTGAATTTTGCACTTTCTTTGAGCTTTGAATTTTATTTTTGCACTTTGGAGCTTCTCTTGGTGTCTTCACTGAGATTTCAGAGAATTGGGGAGGAGAATTGATCTCTCTTCTTCCTCGTTCTTGCTTGGGCATTTTTAATTTCCTTGTTTTGAGTTTTGGGTGTGAAGAATTGAGGAAATTCTGTCTCAATCTCCATTCAAAATCTCTTTAATTCCTCTTCTGCATAATTGAGTTCAATTTAAGTTCCTTTACTGCTTCTTCTTTATTTTCTTGTCAATTGCTTTGAGAACTTGGATCTGGGAAGGTAATTGAGATCTAGGCTCTGCTACCTAGTCTCTGGAGTCCTGAGATCCCAATTCACTTTTGGTTCTTCTGTGAACCTTTGCTGCAGAATTAATTTCTGTTTCTGTTTGAATTTTAGTTTATTCCAATTCATCTTCTACTTTACTAATTGTTGCAATTTACTTTCTCTTGCTGGATTTCTGAATTCCCAATCCTTAATTCCCCTTTTATATTCAAGCTACATTTCATGCACTTTAAGTTTCTGCAATTTACATTTCTTGCACTTTAAGTTTCAGTCATTTACTTTCTTGTTCTTTAAGATTCAACAATTTTACTTTCCTGCTCTTTAATTTACTGCAATTTCCCCTTCTCCCTTTATATTCCAAGCAATTTAGTTTCTGTCAAATACAACCCACTCAACCAAAACTTGATTCGCTTGACTAAATCAACCACTAAACTAAAATTGCTCAATCCTTCAATCCCTGTGGGATCGACCTCACTCATGTGAGTTATTATTACTTGATGCGACCCGGTACACTTGCCGGTGAGTTTTGTGTTGGATCGTTTTCCACACATCAAATTTTTGGCGCCGTTGCCGGGGATTGAAATAGATTGACAATAATTAAGTGAAGTGGAGATCTAGATCAAGCACTTTTTCTTTTCTGTTATTTTAATTTTGACTAACACACTAACTGTTTGAATTTTTGCTTAAACTAACTAAAACTTCATTATAGCTATAGATTGACGTTTCATTGGTTTTCTAGATCTGTGTGTTTATTGTTGTGTGTTTGTATGTCAGGTACAGGAAGATCTTCCCCTGTCCTCTCTGAAATTGACCAAAGAACTTTTCAGAGAATAAGAAGAGCCGAAAGAGGGAAGAACGTTATTGGAGAGGAAGAATCTGAGGAGGAATTCCAAGAAATGGAAGGAGATCTCAATCAACCAGGAGGAGGGGCCAATAATAACCAACAACAACGAAGAGTCCTGGCTTCATATACATTTGCAAATGCTAGACACTGTGGAAGTAGCATTCTTCCTCCTAATGTCAATGCAAACAATTTTGAATTAAAGCCACAACTCATCACTTTAGTTCAAAACAACTGCTCTTTTGGAGGAGGACCATTGGAGGACCCAAATCAACATTTAT
This sequence comes from Arachis hypogaea, assembly GCF_003086295.3. Lineage (NCBI taxonomy): Eukaryota > Viridiplantae > Streptophyta > Magnoliopsida > Fabales > Fabaceae > Arachis > Arachis hypogaea. Next base: position 34,178,321 of record NC_092045.1, on the reverse strand, counting down.
CTACTTTCTTGAGAATCTGTGACACGGTGAAAACCAATGGTGTACCTCCTGATAGCTACAAGTTGTTGCTCTTTCCATTTTCTCTCAGAGATAAAGCCACTCAATGGCTAGAGACCTTTCCAAAAGAAAGCATCAACACTTGGGATGACTTAGTGAGCAAATTCCTTGCCAAATTTTATCCCCCTCAAAGAATCCTAAGATTGAAGACTGAGGTGCAGACATTCACTCAAATGGAGGATGAAAACTTATATGAAGCATGGGAAAGATATAAGGCACTATTGAGGAAATGTCCACCAGAGATGTTCACTGAGTGGGACAAGTTGCAGAACTTCTATGAGGGGCTCACTCTTAAGGCTCAAGAAGCACTTGATCATTCAGCTGGAGGCTCTTTGCAACTCATGAAAACTACAGAGGAAGCTTAAAACCTCATTGATATGGTGGCCAATAACCAATATTTCTTTGCTCATCAAAGACAACGTCAACCATCACAAAGAAGAGGAGTAATCGAGTTGGAAGGAGTGGATTCAATTCTAGCTCAGAACAAGATAATGCAGCAGCAGATTCAACAACAGTTTGAGCAAATGGCCAAAAGGATTGATGGCTTGCAAGTTGCATCAGTGAGTGCCACAAGCCAACCACCAACTACTTGGGTACAAAGTGAAGAAACTCAAGAGGAGCAACAGCAAGAGCAAATCCAGTACATGCACAACCAAAATCCTGGAGCAAATGAAGTCTACGGTGATACTTACAATCCATCTTGGAAGAACCATCCCAACCTCAGAGGGAGAGACAACCATAATCAAAACCAACAACCATGGCAAAGAAACACAAGTCAGAACAATTGGAAAAACACAAACCACAACCCCCAGCCAAACACTAACCAAAATACATACAGAAAACCACAAAATAATTACCCCAACTCTAACCATTATCCACCCAATAACCACTCAACAAATCAAAATACCTATCATCATCCATCAACACCCCAAAACTAACCAATTTCACAAGAATCCCAAAGGATCACTAATCTAGAGCTGCTCATGGAGAAAATGATGAAGAACCAAGAATTGACAACAAAGAACCAAGAAGCTTCCATGAAGAACTTAGAAAGGCAAATTGGGCAAATCTCCAAACAAATTTCTGTTGAAAAACCATCAAGCTCAATGCCTAGTGACACCATTCCTAACCCAAAAGAAGAATGCAAGGTCGTGCAACTAAGAAGTGGAAAAGTGTTAGTGGATGGTAACCAAGGAGCAACCAAGAACAATGACAATGAGTCAACAAAGAATGATGAATCTATCAACAAGGACATGTTAAGCAAGGATGTCCCAGAAAAACTCACAGAGGAGAACAACGAACCACAGAATCTGAAGAAAGGAAAGCAGATCAGGGAAGAACCAAATCCAAGACAATATCAAGTGGAGAAGAACTTAACACCACCACTGCCTTATCCACAGAGATTTCACAAAAAGACAAAGGATCAGCATTTTCACAAATTTCTTGAGACTTTCAAGAAGCTGGAATCAACATACCTTTAGCTGAGGCATTGGAGCAAATGCCTCTGTATGCCAAGTTCTTAAAGGAGCTCATCAACAGGAAAAGAGACTGGAATGAGAAGGAAATGGTGATTCTTAGTGAAGAATGTAGCGCCGTGCTCCAAAAAGGAATCCCACCAAAGCTTAAGGATCTAGGGAGTTTTGTAGTGTCATGCACCATAGGCAAACTATCCTTGGACAAAGCTCTCTGCGATCTTGGAGCTAGTATCAACTTGATGCCTTTGTCTATGATGAAGAAGCTTGCCATAGAAGAACTCAAACCTACTAGGATGTCACTAGTCATGGCCGACAGATCAATCAAGACACCAAATGGAATTGTGGAAAATCTGTTAGTAAAGGTTGGAGAGTTTATCTTCCCTGCGGACTTTGTAATCCTAGATACTGACGAGGAAGGCAACAATTCAATTATCTTGGGTAGACCATTTCTAGCAACTGCACGAGCCATCATAGATGTGGAAAAAGGAGAAATGATTTTCAGAGTACACAATGAGCAAATGATCATAAATGTTTTTAAGTCAATGCAACACCCTCCTAAGCATGAAGATCATTTGAGGGTGGATATGATAGAGAGCCTGGTGGAAGAAATGTTAGACAATAATCAGCATGAGCAAGAAAAAGACAATCAAGAAATAATAGAGGAACATGTAGCTGAGGCTTCCATAGACAAAGAGGTGGAACCAAGCAAGAAGGAAGAGGTGCAAAAGCAAGAACTGAAGCCATTACCTTCTCATCTCAAATATGCATTTCTTGGCACTTCAGAGAGCTTCCCAGTGATCATTAATTTGTCCTTGACAAAGAAAGAAGAAGGAGAACTTCTTGATGTTCTCAGAGCTCACAAGGATGCCTTAGGATAGACCATTGATGACCTGAAAGGCATCAGCCCTACAGTATGCATGCATAAGATTCTTTTGGAGGACAATTCCAAAGCAGTAATTCAACCTCAGAGAAGACTAAATCCTGCAATGAAGGAAGTCGTCCAGAAGGAAGTAATGAAATTATGGAATGCAGGAATCATATATCCTATTTCCGATAGCTCATGGATAAGCCCAGTCCAAGTGGTACCAAAGAAAGGTGGGATGACAGTCATTATCAATGAGAGGAGTGAACTCATTCCCACCAGAACTGTGACAGGATGGAGGATGTGTATCGACTATAGAAGGTTGAATGCTGCCACATGCAAAGACCACTTCCCACTTCCTTTCATTGATCAAATGCTTGAAAGGTTGGCTGGCCATGCTTATTATTGCTTCTTTGATGGCTATTCTGGGTATAATCAGATAGTGGTAGATCCAAAGGACCAAGAAAAGACTTCATTCACATGCCCAGTTGGAGTTTTTGCCTATAGAAGAATGCCATTCGGATTATGCAATGCCCCAGCTACCTTTCAAAGGTGTATGCTCTCCATTTTCTCAGATATGGTTGAAAAATTCTTAGAGGTTTTCATGGATGACTTCTCTATTTTTGGTGATAATTTCAATACTTGCCTAAACCATCTAACTCTTGTCTTGAAACGGTGCCAAAAAACTAATTTGGTTTTGAACTGGGAGAAGTGCCATTTCATGGTGCCTGAGGGGATTGTTCTTGGTCATAAAGTTTCAAGAAAAGGGATAGAGGTTGACAAGGCAAAAGTGGAAATAATAGAAAAACTCCCTCCACCAACTAATGTGAAATCTGTTAGAAGTTTCTTGGGGCATGCAGAATTTTATAGAAGGTTTATCAAAGATTTCTCTAAAATAGCCAAACCTTTGAGTAACCTTTTAATGATTGATCAACCTTTTGTTTTTGATGAAAATTGCCAGCATGCTTTTGAAACTTTAAAACATAAACTCACAACAGCACCAATCATCACACCCCCGGATTGGAACTTACCATTTGAACTCATGTGTGATGCAAGTGATATTGCAATTGGTGCTGTACTTGGACAGAAGAAGGGAAACTTGCATCATATGTCATATATTACGCAAGTAAAGTATTGAATGAGGCTCAAAAAAATTACACTACAACAGAGAAGGAATTGTTAGCTGTAGTCTATGCATTTGATAAGTTTAGATCGTACTTGATAGGATCTAAAATTGTGGTTTATACTGATCATGCCGCTCTCAAGTATTTGATGTCAAAGCAGGATGCTAAACCAAGACTTATCAGGTGGATTCTACTCCTACAAGAATTTGACATTGAGGTAAGGGACAGGAAAGGCACTGAAAACCTAGTTGCTGATCATTTGTCAAGGCTGCCACAAGAAACAATTCAAAAGGCCTCATTACCTGTGAATGAAAGCTTCCCAGATGAACATCTTATGCTGATCCAACAAACACCATGGTTCGCTGATATAGCAAACTACAAAGTAGGGAGGAAGATACCTCAAGAATTCACCAAGCAACAAGTGAAGAAACTAATCAATGAAGCAAGGAAGTTCTTGTGGGATGAACCCTATCTGTTCAGAAGGTGCTCTGATGGAATAATCAGGAGATGTATTCCTGAAAGTGAAATAAAAGATATATTATGGCATTGCCATGGCTCAGCTTATGGTGGACACTTTGGTCCAGAAAGAACAGCAGCAAAGATATTACAAAGTGGTTTCTATTGGCCAACCATCTTCAAAGATGCCAGGGAGTTTGTCCACCAATGTAATGAATGCCAGAGAGCAGGAGGACTAACAAGAAGGAATGAGATGCCATAGAACTTCATTTTGGAAGTAGAATTGTTTGATCTATGGGGCATTGATTTCATGGGACCCTTTCCCCCTTCTTATTCGTTCAGATATATTTTGGTAGCAGTGGAGTATGTTTCAAAATGGGTGGAAGCCATAGCCACAACTACCTGTGATGCACAAATTGTCCTTCAATTCCTAAAGAAGCACATCTTTACTAGATATAGAGTACCCAAAGGTCTCATCAGTGATGGTGGTGGTCATTTTTGTAACAAACAAATGGAGAAACTTCTCCACAAATATGGAGTTATTCATAAGGTAGCAACACCATATCACCCTCAAACTAATGGGCAGGCGGAATTAGCAAATAGGGAACTGAAGAAGATCCTAGAAAAAACAGTCGGTAGCACAAGAAAGGATTGGGCTAGGAAGTTGGAAGATGCACTTTGGGCGTACAGAACAGCTTTCAAAACTCCTATTGGGAAGTCCCCATTTCAGCTGTTATATGGCAAATCTTGTCATCTCCCTGTAGAGCTTGAGCACAAAGCCTTTTGGACCACTAAACTTCTAAACTTGGATTCTGAAGCAGCAGGGGAGAAAAGGTTGTTGCAGCTGAATGAGCTAGATGAGTTTAGGCTAGAAGCCTATGAAAATACCAAGATATACAAGGAAAAAGCCAAGAGATGGCATGACAGGAAGATTTTGAAGAAAGAATTCAAACCTGGACAACAAGTACTCCTGTACAACTCACGACTCAAGATATTCCCTGGCAAGCTTAAGTCTAAGTGGACTGGTCCATACTTGGTAACTAAGGTTTTCCCTTATGGGAGTATTGAATTGCTAGATGAAGCAACAAAGAGTCAGTTTACAGCAAATGGCCATAGAGCAAAACTGTACCTAGGGGGCAATGGAACAAAGAAAAGGAGGTCCAGAACCTAAATCCCCCTTGAAGCAGAACAGAAGATGTCAAGCTAGTGACAATAAAAGAGCGCTTATTGGGAGGTAACCCAACCTGAGGTAGCTTTCTTTTTATAGCTTTTTCAATAAAAAAGTTGAATAATTGGTATACATTGCAAGGAGCTAAGTTTGGTGTTGCACACCAAAACAATTTAAGGGAGAATGAAAGATTCTAAGTTTGGTGTTCCACCAAAAATATCATTTAAAAACACATTCTCACCTCTTGCATGATGCTAGCTCCAAGCAACCAAACACATTATTCAACTGTTTAATTGCTTTCTAGTTTTAATTCCATAACCTTTAGCAAGGACACAAGTTTCACATATGGTTAAAATTGTTGCATAAGAGGCAGTGGTAAACAATTAAGTTTGGTGTTCCCACACCAAAATCAATCCAGGAACCACACTCAATTTATGCATACTAACCATATAATTAAGGGCTTGAGAAGCAAGCAACTTTGAGAATTATGCAGGACATGAGTCAACAATTGAAGACATTATGCATCTTAACTCAAAGAGAACACAATAGAAGGAAGAATCAAAAGGCTGCAACTTCAAAGGTTGTATCTAAACTTAATCCTTGCTGCTGTGTATTATTTTGAACATGGAAACCATTGTACGCCTTGCTAAAGTGTTCATCTAGTTGCAAGTGAAATTGTTTGAATGCTAAATTTGCGTGTTGTTTGTTATCCATCACTTAGTTAAATTCTGTTATGTTTCCCACATGCTTAAATAAAAGAGATTTGTTTGAATTGAAAAGTAAAATATCCAATGTTGCATAAGTAAGAATGGACGTTAATGGTGGTATATGTGTTTGATTAAATGCATAACTCATGAAATAATTGTTGCATAATATCATTCTCATTCAAATGTGAGTTAGCTTGCTGTTACAAAGACTCTTATCAATAATGAAAAAGCCCTTGGGAACAAAAACAGAAAGAAAAGGAAGAAGAAAAAGCCAAAGTGGCAAGAAAAACAAAGAATAAAGGTTGGACACCAATAGCTTGGACCCTAGGACATATGCCTGTGGTGTTCTTGTACTAAGATATGCTTGGATGAGTAAATTCTAAGGGGTATTTTAAAACCCGGTCACTTAGATCAACTGATTTGGGATGGCCAATTGAAAATCCACAATAAAGAGCAACTTAGATACAGAACATCTAGTTATCCAAAGAGATGCTGGGCATCAATGATCCTAGGAAGAATTAGTGAGCCATGTGTCTGTGGTGGAAAGATGTTGAGCAAAAGAAAAGAAAATAAAGCCAAAGGCTACTACTGCAACATTTGACACCAAACTTCCAAAAGAATAATAAGCTTGTTAAGCATTATAAGCCAAGAGAAGTTAGCAAGGGAGTAATTAAAAAGTGAGTCTTCTAATAGCAAGTTTAGCAAGCCTTTGAGGAAAGATGTATATTATGTAACAGCAACAATAATTGAGTTATCATTGTCTGCATAAAGATCCCATAAATTAAGTTCTGCTATATGCCTAATAAGGATATGTGTTCTTTTCTTAATTCATTTCAATTGCTCTTAAATTTGATGCTTGCTTGGGGACAAGCAAGATTTAAGTTTGGTGTTGTGATGACAAGTCATCATATACCCATTTTTCAAGCTAATTTCACTTGTTTTATTAGTCTTTATACACTTTCTTGTATCATAAGTAAGTGATTTGGAGTGAAAATGCATAACTTCTTTAAATCAAGCAACCACCATAAAATTAATGTTAACTCATGAGGTTTAAGCTAATTTTAATTGAATTTTAATTGATTTATAAGCCTTATGAATTTAGTGATACTTGGAGTGGTTGTTTTGGTTTATTTTAGGTGAAGAAAAGAATAAAAGAGAAAAGCGTGGCCTAAGAAAGCGTGACCCAAGGAGAAGGAAGCGTGGTCAAAGGAAGGAAAAGTGTGCCGCATGCAATGGGGGAGGCAAGCATTGCCCTCCATAAGGGCACACTGCCCTCTAGGAGGGCAACATAAGGGAACAAGGCATAAAAGGCAACTCTGCCCTGCCCACTACAAGGGCAGAGCACAAATCTGTGCCTTGGAATCAAGAAGAAGAAAATGTTGCCCTGCCCTCCACAAGGGCAGTATCGGGCTCACAAGGGGAGAAAATCAAAGGAAAATGTCTCCAAATGCTTGCCACAAGAGTTGAACACGGGACCATGAGGAAGCAAGGAACTAAGTTCCATTACCGTGCCAAGAAAGCCAAAGAAAATGAATAAGCGTGTGTAGCAGCCAGGATTCGAACTCGGGACATCAAAGTGAAAACACTGCCTTGCCCTCCGCGAGGGCAGGGCAGCATTTTGTGTGGCATGATTCTGGCGCACCAAGAAACGAGTCTGGCGCACCAAGGAATGAATCTGGCAGCACCAGCAGCGCACCACAGCACCCATCTGGCGCACCAATTTTTCCTGCCCTGCCCTCCGCGAGGGCAGGGCAGCGTTCTGCGCACCAAGACCGCACCAGCCCGCACCAAGCCGCACCACACATCAATTTTCTGCCCTGCCCTCCGCAAGGGCAGGGCAGCCTCCTGGAAGCTATTAATTTTGGGCCAAAAATTGAATTAAAAATCCAATTCAATTCATTTCTTCACCAAATCAAAAGCCCATCCAAATCCCAAAATCCAAGAACAGAAAGTGTATAAATAGGAGCTAGTTTGATGTAATTAGGACGTTTACTTGAGCTTTTAAATTTTGCACTTTCTTTGAGCTTTGAATTTTATTTTTGCACTTTGGAGCTTCTCTTGGTGTCTTCACTGAGATTTCAGAGAATTGGGGAGGAGAATTGATCTCTCTTCTTCCTCGTTCTTGCTTGGGCATTTTTAATTTCCTTGTTTTGAGTTTTGGGTGTGAAGAATTGAGGAAATTCTGTCTCAATCTCCATTCAAAATCTCTTTAATTCCTCTTCTGCATAATTGAGTTCAATTTAAGTTCCTTTACTGCTTCTTCTTTATTTTCTTGTCAATTGCTTTGAGAACTTGGATCTGGGAAGGTAATTGAGATCTAGGCTCTGCTACCTAGTCTCTGGAGTCCTGAGATCCCAATTCACTTTTGGTTCTTCTGTGAACCTTTGCTGCAAAATTAATTTCTGTTTCTGTTTGAATTTTAGTTTATTCCAATTCATCTTCTACTTTACTAATTGTTGCAATTTACTTTCTCTTGCTGGATTTCTGAATTCCCAATCCTTAATTCCCCTTTTATATTCAAGCAATTTACATTTCTTGCACTTTAAGTTTCTGCAATTTACATTTCTTGCACTTTAAGTTTCAGTCATTTACTTTCTTGTTCTTTAAGATTCAGCAATTTTACTTTCCTGCTCTTTAATTTACTGCAATTTCCCCTTCTCCCTTTATATTCCAAGCAATTTAGTTTCTGTCGAATACAACCCACTCAACCAAAACTTGATTCGCTTGACTAAATCAACCACTAAACTAAAATTGCTCAATCCTTCAATCCCTGTGGGATCGACCTCACTCATGTGAGTTATTATTACTTGATGCGACCCGGTACACTTGCCAGTGAGTTTTGTGTTGGATCGTTTTCCACACATCAGTGGCCTTGAAGAAGGTGATCCCTGAGGTCCCTTTCAAACTCAAAAAGAGTGAATACCCGGAGATCCGTCATGAGATCCGAAGAAGAGGTTGGGAAGTTCTTACCAACTCCATTCAACAAGTCGGAATCTTAATGGTTCAAGAGTTCTATGCCAATGCATGGATCACCAAGAACCATGATTAATGTGTGAACCCGGACCCAAAGACATGGCTTACAATGGTTCGGGGGAAATACTTAGATTTTAGTCCGGAAAATGTGAGGTTGGCATTCAACTTGCCTATGATGCAAGGAGATGAACACCCTTACACTAGAAGGGTCAACTTTGATCAAAGGTTGGACCAAGTCCTCATAGACATTTGTGATGAGGGTGTTCAATGGAAGAGAGATTCAAGAGGAAAGCCGGTTCAACTGAGAAGGCATGACCTCAAGCCCATGGCTAGAGGATGGTTGGAGTTTATCCAACGCTCAATCATTCCCACTAGCAACCGGTCTGAAGTTACTCTAGACCGGGCCATCATGATTCATAGCATCATGATTGGAGAAGAAGTAGAAGTTCATGAGGTTATAGCCCAAGAACTTTATAAGGTGGCGGACAAGTCCTCTACCTTGGCAAGGTTAGCCTTTCCTCATCTCATTTGTCACCTCTGTTATTCAGTTGGAGTTGACATAGAGGGAGACAGCCTCATTGATGAGGACAAGCCCATCACTAAGAAAAGGATGGAGCAAACAAGAGATCCCACTCATCATGAAATCCCTGAGATGCCTCAAGGGATGCACTTTCCTCCACAAAACTATTGGGAGCAAATCAACACCTCCCTAGGAGAATTGAGTTCCAACATGGGACAACTAAGGGTGGAGCACCAAGAACATTCCATCATCCTCCATGAAATTAGAGAAGATCAAAGAATCATGAGAGAGGAGCAACAAAGGCAAGGAAGAGACATTGAGGAGCTCAAGCACTCCATAAGATCTTCAAGAGGAAGAACAAGCCGCCATCACTGAGGTGGACCCGTTCTTTAATTTCCTTGTTCTCTATTTTCCTATTTTTCGAATTTTCATGCTTATGTTTATCTATGTTTGTGTCTTGTGATCATTAGTGTCTTAGTGTCTATGCCTTAAAGTTATGAATGTCCTATGAATCCATCACCTTTCTTGAATGAAAAATGTTCTTAATTGTAAAAGAGAAGAATTGCATGAATTTTGAATTTTATAACAGATTAATTATATTGATGTGGTGGCAATACTTTTATTTTTTGAATGTATGCTTGAACAGTGCATATGTCTTTTGAATTTGTTGTTCATGAATGTTGGCTCCTGAAAGAATGATGAAAAAGGAGACATGTTACTGAGGATCTGAAAAATCATAAAAATGATTCTTGAAGCAAGAAAAAGCATTGAATACAAAAAAAAGAGAGAAAAAGAATAAAGTTGTGATCCAAGGCAAAAAGAGTGTGCTTAAGAACCCTGGACACCTCTAATTGGGGACTCTAGCAAAGCTGAGTCACAATCTGAAAAGGTTCACCCAGTTATGTGTCTGTGGTATGTATGTATCCAGTGGTAATACTGGAAGACAGAGTGTTTTGGGCCACGGCCAAGACTCATAAAGTAGCTGTGTTCAAGAATCATCATACTTAACTAGGAGAATCAATAACACTATCTGGATTCTGAGTTCCTATAAAAGCCAATCATTCTGAATTTCAAAGGATAGAGTGAGATGCCAAAACTGTTCAGAGGCAAAAAGCTAAAAGCCCCGCTCATCTAATTAATACTGATCTTCATAGATGTTTTTGGAATTCATTGCATATTCTCTTCTTTTTAGCTTATTTGATTTTCAGTTGCTTGGGGACAAGCAACAATTTAAGTTTGGTGTTGTGATGAGCGGATAATTTATAAGCTTTTTGGCATTGTTTTTAGTATGTTTTTAGTATGTTTTAGTTAGTTTTTAGTATATTTTTATTAGTTTTTAGTTAAAATTCACTTTTCTGGACTTTACTATGAGTTTGTGTGTTTTTCTGTGATTTCAGGTATTTTCTGGCCGAAATTGAGGGACTTGAGCAAAAATCTGATTCAGAGACTAAAAAGGATTGCAGATGCTGTTGGATTCTGACCTCCCTGCACTCAAAGCAGATTTTCTGGAGCTACAGAAGCCCAATTGGCGCGCTCTCAACGGCGTTGGAAAGTCGACATCCTGGGCTTTCCAGCAATGTATAATAGTTCATACTTTGCCCGAGATTTGATGGCCCAAACCAGCGTTCCAAATCAGCTCAAAACTGCCCGGTGTTAAACGTCGGAACTGGCACAAGACTGGGAGTTAAACGCCCAAACTGGCACAAAAGCTGGCGTTTAACTCCAAGAAAAGTCTCTACACATGAAAGCTTCAATGCGCAGCCCAAGCACACACCAAGTGGGCCCGGAAGTGGATTTTTATGTAATTTACTCATTTCTGTAAACCCTAGGCTACTAGTTCTCTACAAATAGGACCTTTTACTATTGTATTTTCATCTTTGGATCACTTTAGTTCCTTTGATCATCTTTAGATCTTGGTTCTTCTGGTTCCCTCTCTGGGACCAAAGCCAATGATCACTTTTGTTCTTATGTATTTTTAACGGTGGAGTTTCTACACACCATAGATTAAGGTGTGGAGCTCTGCTGTACCTCGAGTATTAATGCAATTACTATTGTTCTTCTATTCAATTCGGCTTGTTCTTATTCTATGATATTCATTCGTACCCAAGAACATGATGAATGTGATGATTATGTGACGCTCATCATCATTCTCACTTATGAACGCGTGCCTGACAACCACTCCCGTTCTACAAGCAAACAAGGCTTGAATGTTTATCTCTTGGATCCCTTAATCGGAATCTTCGTGGTATAAGCTAGAATTGATGGCGGCATTCAAGAGAATCCGGAAGGTCTAAACCTTGTCTGTGGTATTCTGAGTAGGATTCAATGATTGAATAACTGTGACGAGCTTCAAACTCCTGAAGGCTGGGCGTTAGTGACAGACGCAAAAGAATCACTGGATTCTATTCCAACCTAATTGAGAACCGACAGATGATTAGCCGTGCCGTGACAGGGTGCGTAGAACATTTTCCCTGAGAGAATGGGAGGTAGCCACTGACAACGGTGAAACCCTACATACAGCTTGCCATGGAAAGGAGTAAGAAGGATTGGATGAAGACAGTAGGAAAGCAGAGAGACGGAAGGGACAAAGCATCTCCATTCGCTTATCTGAAATTCTCACCAATGAATTACATAAGTATCTCTATCTTTATGCTTTATTCATATATCATCCATAACCATTTGAGTTTGCCTGACTAAGATTTACAAGGTGACCATAGCTTGCTTCATACCAATAATCTCCATGGGATCGACCCTTACTCACGTAAGGTTTATTACTTGGACGACCCAGTGCACTTGCTGGTTAGTCGTGCGAAGTTGTGATAAAGAGTTGAGACTACAGTTGTGCGTACCATGTTGATGTCGCCATTGATGATCACAATTTCGTGCACCAGTCTGTCACTATGCCCAACACTCGCGAGTTTGAAGTTCGTCATAGTCATCCAATCCCAGAATCCTACTCGGAATACCATAGATAAGGTTTAGACTTTCTGGATTCTCATGAATGCCGCCATCAATTCTAGCTTATACCACGAAGATTCTGATTGATAAATCTAAGAGATACTCATTCAATCTGATGTAGAATGGAGGTGATTGTCAGGCACACGTTCATGGATTGAGGAAGGTGATGAGTGTCATGGATCATCACCTTCTTCATAGTGAAGCACGAATGAACATCTTAGGTAGGAACAAGCATGTTTGAATGGAAAACTAAAATAATTGCATTAATTCATCGAGACGCTGCAGAGCTCCTCACCCCCAACAATGGAGTTTAGAGACTCATGCCGTCAAAGAGTATAAAATTTAGATCTAAAAATGTCATGAGATCCAAAATAAGTCTCTAAAAGTTGTTTAAATACTAAACTAGTAACCTAGGTTTACAGAAAATGAGTAAACTAAGATGGATAGTGCAGAAATCTACTTCTGGGGCCCACTTGGTGTGTTCTGGGGCTGAGACTTAAGCTTCTCACGTGTCTGGGCTGTTTCTGGAGTTGAACGCCAGGTTGTAACCTGTTTCTGGCGTTGAACTCCAACTTGTAACCTGTTTCTGGCGCTGAACGCCAGACTGCAACATGGAACTGGCATTGAACGCCAGTTTACATCATCTATTTTCGTGCAAAGTATGGACTATTATATATTGCTGGAACGCCCTGAATGTCAACTTTCCAACCCAATTGAGAGCGCGCCAATTGGACTCATATAGCTAGAAAAATTCCATTCTGAGTGTAGAGAGGTCAGAATCCAACAACATCAGCAGTCCTTTTTCAGCCTGAATCAGATTTTTGCTCAGCTCCCTCAATTTTAGCCAGAAAATACCTGAAATCACAGAAAAAGACACAAACTCATAGTAAAGTCCAGAAATATGATTTTTGCCTAAAAAATGATAAAAATATACTAAAAACTAACTAAAACATACTAAAAGCTACATGAAATTACCCCCAAAAAGCGTATAAAATATCGCTCATCACAACACCAAACTTAAACTGTTGCTTGTCCTCAAGCAACTAGATAAATAAAATAGGACAAAAAAATCAAGAAATAATAATATCTCAGAGTTTCAAGTGAAGCTCAGATTCTAATTAGATGAGCGGGGCTAGTAGCTTTTTGCTTCTGAACAGTTTTGGCATCTCACTTTATCTTTTGAAGTTCAGAATGGTTGACATCCATAGGAACTCTGAATTCAGATAGTATTATTGATTTTCCTAGTTTAGTATGTTGATTCTTGAATACAATTACTTTATGAGTCTTGGCCGTGGCCCTAAGCACTTTGTTTTCCAGTATTACCACCGGATACATAAATGCCACATACACATAACTGGGTGAACCTTTTCAGGTTGTGACTTAGCTTTGCTAAAGTCCCCAATTAGAGGTGTCCAGAGTTCTTAAGAACACTCTTTTGCCTTGGATCACGACTTTAACCACTCAGTCTCAAGTTTTTCACTTGGATCTGCATGCCACAAGCACATGGTTAGGGACAGCTTGATTTAACCGCTTAGGCCTGGATTTATTCCCTTGGGCCCTCCTATCCATTGATGCTCAAAGCCTTGGATCCTTTTCACCCTTGCCTTTTGGTTTTAAGCGGTATTGGCTTTTTCTTTTTCTTTATCCAATGATTCCTTGTAATTTTTTTCACTGCTTTTTCTTGCTTCAAGAATCAATTTCATGATTTTTCAGATCAGCAATAATATTTCTCTTGTTCATCATTCTTTCAGGAGCCAACAATTTTAACATTCATAAAATTCAAGATAAAAAATATGCAATGTTCAAGCATTCATTCAGAAGACAAAAAGTATTACCACCACATATAATTAATTAGAATTATCCTTACTAAATACTCAAAAAATATAAATTGCCTCTTTATTCTAAAAATCTACTATTTTATTCATGTTTGATGATGATGAGAAAAATAAATTATGAATTAATTGAAAATAAAATCAAAATAGATATACTAATTACTACTACTTATATATAGCTTCTAAGGTAAATTCCTTTAATAACAACTATCACAGAGTTAAAGCTAAAATTAGAACTCAACAACCTTTATTTTGGGAAGTGGATGTTCCACTAGTCTGTGGGGTGCTTGGTCTTTCAAGAGATAATTTCTGACGCTTCAGTTCCTTTAAGTCACGCCTTTGCTCTTCTTGTTCCCTAAGCAATTTGCAAAGCATGCTATTTTGATTATTCTGTTCTTCCTTTATTTGGTCCATAGCTTCTTGCAACTTGGTAACAGATGCTTCAAGATATTCCCAATATTCAAATTGAGGGATTTCTGGGAGAAATTCTTGTGCTCTCCTCTTGATGGGGTCATCCTGCACTTGTTGTTTTTCCATTATGGTTTTAGTGATTGTCCGCTCAACTGAGATATACTCAGTTATTCCCATCCTTACTCCAGCATCTTTGTAGAGCATAGAAATTAAGCTTGGATAAGCCAACTTGGCATCTTTGGAGTTCTTGTTTGCAATTATGTAAAGTTCACATGAAATCAGTTGATGAACTTCCACTTCTTTTCCCAACATAATGTAATGGATCATCAATGCTCTTTTAACGGTGACTTCAGAACGGTTGCTAGTGGGCAATATAAAATGCCCAATGAAGTCCAGCCATCCTCTGGCGACTGGTTTGAGATCTTCTCTCTTGAGTTGATTTGGGATGCCCTTAGTGCTGGTGGTCCACCTGGTTCCAGGGATGCATATATCCTCTAGAATCTTGTCCAGGCCCTTGTTTGTTCTCATCATTCTCCTATTAAAGGAGTCTAGGTCATCTTTTAGCTGAGGTAGCTTAAAGATCTCCCTGATTTTGTCAACGTGGATGTGAACAATCTTTCCTCTGACCAAGGTTTGATAGTCATAAGGGCAGTTCTAGATATTCTCTGCCTGTCTGTTTGCCACAGATTAGCGTAAAACTCCTGAACCATATTCTTTCCCACTTTTGTTTCAGGATTAGCTAGGATTTCCCAGTTCCTGTTTCGAATTTGCTCTTGGATCTCCGGATATTCATCTTCTTTCAAATCAAGTTTGACTTCCGGGATTACTGATCTTAGACCCATTATTTTGTAGTAATGGTCTGAATGTTCTTTGGTTAAGAACTTTCCTTGATTCCAAAGTGGTTTTGGAATACTCTCTTTCTTGCCTCTTTGAGTGGGTTATTTTCCTTTAGGAGACATGATCTTAGTGGGTATGGTTTAGTAATCATGGATAAACACACCAAACTTAGAGGTTTGCTTGTCCTCAAGCAAAAGAAAAGAAAGGAGAGGGATAGAAAGAGAGCTAGTGTCGAATGGTGGATGAGAGGAGGGGAGCCGAATGTGGATTTAAAAGGGTGGGGGTGGGTTTTTCGAAAATTTTAAAAAGATAAGATAGAAGATATGATTTATAAAAGATAAATATGATAAAAAAAAGATATAATTTAAAAATAAAAAGTTGTGAATGATATTTGGAAAAGATAAATCAGAATTTTGTATTTTGAAAAAGATTTTAAAAGATAATTGAGTTTTGAAAAATTTGAAAAAGAATTGGATTGGATTGGAAAAAGATTTGTGTTTATGGATTAAGATACATTTGATATTTTTGAAAAAGGGATTTTAGAAATTAGGATTAAAATTTTTGGAATTGAAGGATGAAAGTTTGTAACATGTTTATGCAAGAAATCATGAATTGAAACATAAAAAATTAAAAAATTGTGAAGTAAAAAAGAATTTAACTCCTCCCCACCATCCTGGCGTTAAACGCCCAAACGCTGCATGTTTTGGGCGTTTAACGCCCATTTGCAGCTTCTTCTGGGCGTTCAGCACCCAGCTGTTGCTTCTAGCTGGCGTTGAACGCCAGAAACTCCTTTGTCACTGGGCGTTTTTCTGAACGCCCAGGACACTATAAATCTGGCGTTGAACGCCCAGAAGGTGCTTCTTTCTGGCGTTCAACGCCCAGAAGATGCTTCTTTCTGGCATTCAACGCCCAGATGGCTATCCTTATTGGCGTTGAACGCCCAGTGAGTGCTTCTTTTGGGCGTTCAGCGCCCAAAACAGCTCTTATTGGCTTTTTTTGCACTAATGAGCTTCTTTTTGCTATTTTATCCTCTGAATCCTTCTGTAACTCCGTGAACTCAAGCAATTGCTATTTTACCTTGAAGATAATTGACATAAACCTGTAAAAATCAATTAATTAACAAATAAGCCTTGTAAATGGCTGGGTTGCCTCCCAGCAAGCGCTTCTTTATTGTCTTTAGCTGGACTATTACTGAGCTTTAATCAAGTCTTAATTTTGAGCATTCTTGCTCAAAATTGCTTTCAAGATAATGTTTAACTCTCTGTCCATTAACAATGAACTTTTTGTTAGAATCATTATCCTGAAGCTCCACGTATCCATATGGTGACACACTTATAATCACATATGGACCTCTCCACCGGGATTTCAATTTCCCGGGGAATAATCTGAGCCTAGAGTTAAATAGCAAAACTTTCTGCCCTGGCTCAAAGACTCTAGATGATAATTTCTTATCATACCATCTTTTTGCTTTCTCTTTGTAAATTTTTGCATTTTCGAAAGCATTGAGTCTGAATTCCTTTAGCTCATTTAACTGGAGCAATCATTTTTCTCCAGCTAACTTGGCATCAAGGTTTAGGAATCTAGTTGCCCAATAGGCCTTGTGTTCCAGTTCCACTGGCAAGTGACAGGCTTTTCCATACACCAAATGGTACGGAGAAGTTCCTATAGGTGTCTTGAATGCTGTTCTGTATGCCCACAGAGCATCATCCAAGCTTCTTGCCCAATCCCTTCTACGGTTAATCACAGTCCATTTTAGGATTCTTTTAAGTTCTCTATTAGAGACTTCAGCTTGTCCGTTTGTCTGTGGATGATATGGAGTGGCCACCCTATGCCTAACTCCATATCTAACCAAAGCAGAGTAAAGCTATTTTTTGCAGAAATGAGTGCCCTCATCACTGATTAGTACTCTAGGGATACCAAATCTGCTGAAGATGTATTTCTAGAGGAATTTTAGCACTGTCTTAGTATCATTAGTGGGTGTTGCTATAGCTTCTACCCATTTGGATACATAATCCACTGCCCCCAGAATATAAGTGTTTGAGTATGATGGTGGGAATGGCCCCATGAAGTCAATACCCCATACATCAAACAACTCACTACAAGAAAAAAGGCCTGTCGGCACACTTTTTTCTTGCCACGCTTTTAAAGCGTGCCCAAAAGTGGTCTATGGGCACGCTTTTGCGAGGGTGGCCCCTGATTTGTGATTTGGCCACGCTTTTTTTTGCCACGCTTGAAAAACGTGGCCATAGAGGAAAATCGGCACGCTTTTACGAGGGTGGCCACTTATTTAAAATTTGGCCACGCTTTCTTATTGCCACGCTTGAAAAACGTACCCATAGAGAGAAATCGGTACGCTTTAAAAGAGTGACTAATTTTTTTTAACAGTCACATTTTTAAAGCGTGCCGATATACTGCGTTTATATAGGCACCCTACAAAAGCGTACCAATAGAGTGCCACCCTATTTTTTACACACTTCACTTTTTTCTAAGTTAACTTTTAACCTATAGAAGTTATAACTGCTCATACACTTCACTTTTATTTCCAAATTCATTTTTAACCTAGAAGATAACCTAAAAGCAAGCCATCGCACCCAGCAAGCCGTCGCACTAAGTTCATCACTGCCCATCGCCAAGGCCGTTGCACCACACAGCTCGCCGTCATGTTCATCTAACCCTCACACCCAGCCCTTCATCTAACCCTCACACCCATCCCTCTCTCTGTCGCACCCAACCCCGCGCCATCAACGATCTCTCGCACCCAACCCTCGCACCATCGACACAACCCTCGTTAGATTCGGAACCCTCCATCGGCGCTGCTCCGTCCATGCACTCAGTGGTATCTGTCTCGGCGTGCCCTCCTACTCCCTCAGTGGTCTCTGTCTCGCAAACCCTCGTTGGATTCGGAACCTCAATCGTTGCTCACTCTATTTCGAAAACCCTCAATTGCCGATCCTCCCTCCGTGGTTCAGCACCCGTCGCATTGCCGTCTCCCTCTCTGAAATTGTCGCGTCGCCGTCTCCCTCTCCCTCACTCGTCGCACCTTCGTCAGCCATGTTCAACGTTCGCAGTGCCGTGGTAAATTATTTGGTCAATTTTTTCGTTGATCTAATTATTTGATTTTGAATTTGATTTTCTTGGTTCTTCATTTTTTTCTAGATTTCTTTTTTGTTCTAATATGATCCGTCGTTTAGGGTTTTTTTCCAAACTTTTTGACATTTGGTTCTGTTCTGCTGCAGCTGTGGTAGTGCTCAGCTACTGATATGTGGTGCTCATTCTTTGAGTTTATTCTTTGCTGAATCTCGTTTGGCAGAGAATATCTCTAGATTTTTTGCAAGGTGACAAATTTAGAGCAGCAACAGATAATTACATTAGGCCTCTCCTAAGGTATTCAAGTTTCTTGTTAGCTTCAAATTATGCCTCGTTTAGGCTTTTCGAAGTTGATTGTGATTTCTTTCTTTTGTATTCTCTCCAGGGAGTTCCATCTCTTTTCTCTGATCTTTCGTCTTTGTATAATCAGCCTGGGAAGGTCAGCTTTATCCCTTACATTTCTATCACTGAAAAACTATGAGATATTTGATTGTATTTTTTCTTCCATCATGTTATATAATGGAAGAAGATAAGCTTCCTATGGGTTCTGATTGTTCTTTTTATTCTTTTGAACTTTGTTCAGGCAGACATTTTGGAACAACTTATTCTTGTACTTTTTTTCACAGCGCTCTTCAAGCTAAGGTATATTAAAGATCAGATAGCGAAGTAGGTAGCTTAATTGCTTCAGTGAATATAGGTTTTAAAGGCTAGCTAGTAATTAATTACTACTGTATATATAGATAGAGAGTGGTCACTACTACAGCCTGTATGTTCTTGTTTAATTATTTGTTATTAGTTGTGTGTATATTTAAATGTTTGCATCCTTGTTTTGGTTTCCAGAGGTAATTTGTAAAGGAGGAATTCAAGAAATTATTGTAGCATTTATACTGAGCATCGCATCTACTAAAATAAATAAATATGTCAAAGGGATTTGAGATTCATCAAGAGAATAATGAAGGAAATGGCGGCAAGAGTAATAATGATAATGATGGTGAGGAAAATTCATTTGACATAAATGAAGGAGCGGCTATGAGTGATGATGAGGAATTAGAAGAAGAGAATAATAATGAAGCAAAGGAGGAGGAGGAGGATAACAATGAAGAAGGGAATTTAACAAACCCAAGTAGCAGCAGCACAGCATCAAGAGAAGGGAAGAGAGGGAGTGGTGTGAGGCAATATGTGAGATCAAAGATGCCAAGGCTTTGTTGGACTCCTAATCTTCATCTCTCCTTTGTCCATGTTGTTCAGAGGCTTGGAGGTCAAGAAAGTAATTCCACTCTCAAACATTTGTAAGAATACACTTCAATTTGACTTGGGAGGAGTTCAATTTGATAAAATGGTCTGTTTCAATCTTTTTTTAAGTGATTCTTCTGTCTTGTGTCTATCCTCTGAGTATGCTACTATTGTAGGTTCCTTATCTAGGCAACTTTCTGTGCAAAGCAGTTTTGCTGAAGCTGCTGCAATGACAGTAAGTTTTGGACATTCATGGACCAGTTCTAGCTTTAGTTCTTGAGAAGTTGAAACCATATGGAGGCCTTCAAGGTAGGGTTTTGTATCATAGCTCATTCTTAATCCACTTTGTTGCTCAGGGTTAATGATTAACATGAGTATTCTTATGTTTATTTTCTTTCCGATGCAATATTTGTGCTTAGAATCATTCGAATCTGCTAAGGCAATTTCAGTGGGTGCATCAAAAGGTGTTCAAAGGCTAGGAAATCAACTGCTAATGGTGTTACAAAACACGAAAATAAAGCTGCATCTTCGGTATGTTTGAGTTTGTGTTGGTTGATTGCTTTTAAGATAATAGAACTGAAAACATATTGTCACAAAACACTGTAGGAGTAGTGAGACAGGGTTGCTTGAGCTCAATTAACAAGTTTTGAATTTGGATTAGTTCTGCAAACACCACTGCCAATGCTTTAAACTCTGAAAACAACATAAATAAATATATAAATAATTGAAGTAGTTGTAAAATGTGTGAAGAGGAAAGGATTTGATTTTGTGCTCCTAAATCCAAAAGATTGTAAGGTGGCAGTAATGGTTAGATACCAAGCTCTAAGAGCTTATTTCAAACCATATATTGCCTTGTTTAGTTTGCAAACAAGGTTTGAATTTAAGTAAACAAAACTAGGGAGTTGAGACATGTAAATAGTCTTTGTTAGATTTCCATTTAGAAAAGCATCATGAAAATTATACTGCTTCACTGCTCAACCTTTTGATAAAGCTATGATTAAGATTATTCTAATAGTTACAGGTTTGATAATAGGTGAGAAAACCTTATCAAAATCCACACCTGCTGTTTGTGTATATCTACAAGCAACTAACATTGCTTTATGCCTAAGAATGTTTGAGTTTGTGTTGGTTGATTGCTTTTAAGATTTGTTTGGCTTCCTAACTACTTGATTCATCATCTTGATTGTGGGTTGTTGCAACAAAGGGTGCTAGGTCTGAGCCTATCTCTGTCCAAGATATAGCGCTTCAGTCTCAAGCTTTATTAAATGTTAAGGATTCAAACAAGGAATTGCTAAGCTCTGTATACCATAATCTACTTTAAAATTCTATGTGTTTCCTAACTGGATGCAGAGTTCAAACTTTTTTTTTGGCTAAGCTCTATATACATTTGATGTTTGCTAAGCTCTATATACATTTGATGTTGCTATTTATATATGTATCATTTTTTACAACCTTTAATCCCATTAGCTATTATTAGTTTATTACTTTAAAGATTTGTAGGTTGCGTGAAGGTGTGGGTATAGCACCATGCAATGCTGCTGAATATCGTGCAATGATATTAGGAATGAGATATGCTCTTAAAAAGGGATTTTCTTTTATCCGTATCCAGGGCGACTCCAAGCTTGTTTGCATGCAGGTTGGCCATCTTTTATGCTTACATCAGTTAGTTTATTCTGGTATACATGAGCTATTTTTGTTGTTTCCTTTATAGTTTGATGAAATTTTTTATATAATTTTATGTATTATCCCGTACAGGATACGGGAACATACACTAGTTATTATAAAAAGGGGCTACTAATTTTAATTACTAAGTGACAAATTTGACATGATTGAAATTATTAGTACTGATTTTGTACTTTGTTGTACAGTTCTCATGCATACAGGTTACTGTTGCCCAACAGCTTCTACACCTCTAATAGCTATACAAGAGTTGCGTGCAACCATTCGTGTGCTACAAATTAGTCTAGATGTTGTTTAGGAACTAGATTAGATTTTTTATAACATAGAATTGTAATTTTTTTAAATGTTTATTTTGAAATTAGAATTTGTTTTTTTAAATGTTTTATTCATGTTTTATCATGTACATAATTCATATAAATCAATGGAAGAGTAATTTTTTAGTAATATTTTATTTGAAAGATTAATTTATTAGTATTTCTATTTTTATTATTTTTCTTTTTTTTTATTTGAAAAAGGATTAGGCCACGTTTTTTAAGTGCAACGACAAGTTTTTAATTTTTGGCACGCTTTAAAAGCGTGGCTGTATATCCATTTTTGGCATGTTTTAAAAGCGTGGCTGTATATCCATCTTTTGGCACGCTTTAAAAACGTGGCTACAAGGTTATATATACAGTTACGCTTTTAAGCGTGCCAATAGGTAAAAGCGTGGCAAAAAGAAAAGCGTACCAATAGATCAAGAAAAGCGTACCGATAGATCAACCGGCACGCTGGCAGATGTGACCCTTTTAAAAGCGTGCCGGTAGCTCAAAAAGCGTGGCGAAAAGTTATCGGTACGCTTTTTTGCACCTTTCGGTACACTTTAAAAACGTGGCAAAAAGCTTATTTTCTTGTAGTGACTCAATCTCCAAGATCCCTTGTTGAGGCATGGCATAACTGTGAGGCAGATTGCCAAATCTTTGGCAACTGTCACAATTAAGTACAAACACTCGGGAGTCTTTATAGAGAGTAGGCCAGTAGAAGCCACATTGGAGGACTCTTGTGGCTGTTCGCTCACTTCCAAAATGTCCTCCATACTGTGATCCATGGCAGTGCCAGAGGATCTTCTGTGCTTCCTCTTTAGGCACATATCTACGGATTACTCCATCTGCACATCTCTTGAAGAGATATGGTTCATCCCAAAGATAGTACTTTGTATCTGTGATCAATTTCTTTGTTTGCTGCCTACTGTACTCTTTGGGTATGAATCTTACTGCCTTGTAGTTTGCAATGTCTGCAAACCATGGCACCTCCTGGATGGCAAAGAGTTGCTCATCCGAAAAGTTTTCAGAGATCTCAGTAAGAGGGAGGGATGCCCCTTCTACTGGTTCTATTCGGGACAGGTGATCTGCTACTTGATTCTCTGTCCCTTTTCTGTCTCTTATTTCTATATCAAACTATTGCAGAAGCAAAACCCATATTATGAGTCTGGGTTTTGAATCCTGCTTTGTGAATAGATATTTAAGAGCAGCATGGTCAGTGTACACAATCACTTTTGATCCTACTTAATGAAATCGGAACTTGTCAATGGCGTAAACCACTGCAAGTAGCTCTTTTTCTGTGGTTGTGTAGTTCTTCTGTGCGTCATTTAGAACACGACTGGCATAATAAATAATGTGCAGAAGCTTGTTATGCCTTTGTCCCAACACTGCACCAATGGCATGATCACTGGCATCACACATTAATTCAAATGGTAATGTCCAGTCTGGTGCAGAGATGACTGGTGTTGTGACCAGCTTAGCTTTCAGAGTTTCAAATGCCTGCAGACACTCTTTATTAAAGATAAATGGCATGTCAGCAGCTAGCAGATTACTCAGAGGTTTGACGATTTATGAAAAATCCTTTATAAACCTCCTATAAAATCCTGCATGCCCCAGAAAGCTTCTGATTGCCTTAACATTGGCAGGTGGTGGTAATTTTTCAATTACCTCTACCTTAGGTTGATCCACTTCTATTCCCTTGTTCGAAATTTTGTGCCCAAGGACAATTCCTTCAGTCACCATAAAGTGACATTTCTCCCAGTTTAAAACCAGGTTAGTCTCTTGGCACCTCTTTAGAACAAGTGCTAGATGGTCAAGATAGGAGCTGAATGAGTCTCCAAATACTAAAAAGTCATCCATGAAGACTTCCAGAAATTTTTCCACCATATCAGAGAAAATGGAGAGCATGCACCTCTGAAAGGTTGCAGGTGCATTGCACAGGCCAAATGGCATCCTTCTATATGCAAATACTCCAAATGGACATGTGAATGCTGTTTTCTCTTGATCTTGGAGATCTACTGCAATTTGATTATAACCTGAATATCCATCCAGGAAGCAGTAGTATTCATGACCTGCTAATCTTTCTAGCATTTGGTTTATGAATGGAAAAGGAAAATGATCATTTCTGGTAGCTGTATTGAGCCTTCTATAATCAATACACATACGCCACCCTGTAATTGTTCTTGTGGGAACTAGTTCATTTTTTTCATTATGAACCACTGTCATGCCACCCTTCTTGGGGACGACTTAGACAGGGCTTACCCTGGGGCTATCAGAAATAGGATAAATAATCCCAGCCTTTAGTATTTTAGTGACCTCCTTCTGCAGCACCTCCTTCATGGCCAGATTCAGCCGCCTTTGTGGTTGAACCACTGGCTTAGCGTCACCCTCCAATAGAATCTTGTGCATGCATCTGGCTGGGCTAATGCCCTTAAGATCACTGATGGACCACCCAAGAGCTATCTTATGTGTCCTTAGCACTTGAATTAGTGCTTCCTCTTCCTGTGGCTCTAAGGTAGAGCTTATGATTACAGGAAAGGTATCACCTTCTCCCAGAAATGCATATTTCAGGGATGGTGGTAATGGTTTGAGCTCGGGTTTGGGAGGTTTCTCCTCTTCCTGAGGGATTTTCAAAGGTTCTATTATTCTCTCTGATTCCTCCAGATCAGGCTGAACATCTTTAAAGATATCCTCTAGCTCTGATTCGAGACTCTCAGTCATATTGACCTCTTTTACAAGAGAGTCAATAATATCAATGCTCATGCAGTCATTTGGGGTGTCTGAATGCTGCATAGCTTTGACAACATTCAATTTGAACTCATCCTCATTGACTCTCAGGGTTACTTCACCTTTTTGAACGTCAATAAGGGTTCGGCCAGTTGCTAGGAAAGGTCTTCCTAGAATGAGAGTTGCACTCTTGTGCTCCTCCATTTCCAGCACCACAAAGTCAGTAGGAAAGGCAAATGGCCCAACCTTGACAATCATGTCTTCAATCACGCCTGATGGGTGTTTAATGGAACCATCAGCAAGTTGGAGACATATCCGGGTTGGTTTGACTTCATCAGTCAACCCAAGCTTTTTGATAGTAGATGCAGGTATTAGGTTAATACTTGCCCCAAGATCACATAGAGCTTTCTTGGTACAAGTACCTTCTAATGTGCATGGTATCATAAAGCTTCCGGGATCTTTAAGCTTCTCAGGTAAGCTTTTCAGAATGACTGCACTGCATTCTTCAGTGAGGTAAACTTTTTCAGTTTCCCTCCAATCCTTCTTATAACTTAAGATCTCTTTCATGAACTTAGCATAAGAAGTTATTTGCTCAAGTGCCTCTTCAAACGGAATCTTTATTTCAAGAGTCCTGAGATAGTCTGCAAAGCGAGCAAATTGCTTATCCTGTTCTGCTTGGCAGAGTTTCTGAGGATAAGGCATTTTGGCTTTGTATTCCTCAACCTTAGTTGTTGTAGGTTTATTTCCTACAGATGTGGGTTGAGAAGCCTTTTTAGAGGGGTTGCTATCAGCACTTGTATGTGTCTGATTCCCACTGGCATTCGAATGCCAGGGGTGGAAGCTGGAGTGGCATTAGACGCCAACTCCTTACCTATTTCTGGCGTTTGAATGCCAAAACTGTGCTTCCTTTGGGCGTTCAACGCCAATTCCTTGCTTGTTTCTGGCGTTGAACGCCAGGACTAAGCATGGGTTGGGCGTTCAACGCCAGCTTCCTACCCATTTCTGGCGTTTAAGCGCCAGAATTATTCCTCTCTGGGCTGTTACTGTCCTCAGATGGATTTTGGTTAGTTTGCTCATTTCTTGGCTTCCTGCTACCTTGAAGTGAGGTATTTAATGTTTTTCCACTTCTTAATTGAACTGTTTGGCATTCTTCTGTTATTTGTTTTGATAACTGCTGTTCTGTTTACTTCAACTGTACTTCCATATTAACATTAGCCATTCTTGTTTCTTGTAGTATTTCCTTGAATTTGGCTAGCTGTTTTGTTAGAAAATCCAGTTGCTGATTGAATTCAGTAACTTGTTCTGTAGGACAGAGTTCAGCAGTTACTGTTTTAGCCTCTTCTTTCATGGAAGGTTCACTGCTTAGGTACAGATGCTAATTTCTGGCAACTGTATTAATGAGCTCTTGAGCTTCTTCAATTGTCTTTCTCATGTAGATAGATCCACCAGCTGAGTGGTCTAAAGAAATCTGAGCTGTCTCTATAAGCCCATAATAGAAGATGTCTAACTGCACCCAATCTGAAAACATTTCAGAGGGGCATTTCCTTAGCATCTCCATATATCTCTCCCAGGCATCATAAAGGGATTCATTATCTCCTTGTTTGAAGCATTGGATGCTTAGCTTTAGCTGTGTCATCCATTTTAGAGGAAAATAGTGATTCAGGAATTTTTCTGACAGCTATTTCCATGTCTTTATGCTGTCCTTAGGTTAGTTATTTAACCACCTCTTAGCTTGGTCGTTTACAGCAAATGGAAACAGTAACAATCTGTAGACATCCTGATCTACTTTCTTATCATGTACTGTGTCAACAATTTATAAAAACTGTGCCAGAAACTCTTAAGGTTCTTCCTGTGGAAGACCGGAATACTGGCAACTTTGCTGCACCATGATGATGAGCTGAGGATTCAACTCAAAACTACTAACTCTAATGGAGGGTATACAGATACTACTCCCATATGAAGCAGTTGTGGGGTTAGCATATGACCCCAGAGTCCTTCTGGACTGTTGATTTCCACTTTTGTCCAAGATGGAGAAAGGGAGATGACGTGGATTTATTTTATTTATTTTATTATATATAAAATTTTATTTTCAAAATAATAAAATAAAATAAAATAAAATTAAATTAAAACAAAATAAAAATAAAAATAAAAATTTGAAAATGTTTTGTGAAGATTTTTGAAATTAAGGAGAGAGAAAGTGGTTAGGATATTTTTGAAAAAGATAATAAATTTTTTTTTTAAAAAATCTTAAAAGGATAAGATTTGAAAAATTTTGAAATTGAAATATGAATTTTTATAAAAAGAATTCGAAATAATTGCTAAAAAATAGTTAGAAAAGATATTTTTTTGAATTTTGAATTTTATGATGAAAGAGAAAAACACACAAAAGACACAAGACTTAAAATTTTTAGATCTAATGCTCCTTGTTTTTGAACATTTTGGAGGGAAAACACCAAGGAACACCAAACTTAAAAATTTTAAGATCAAAACACCAAGAAGACTCAAGAACACTTTGAAGACTCACAAGAACAATAAGAACAAAAGAAAGAATACCAAACTTAAAATTTTTAGAAAACCACAAAAAAATTTCAAAAATTATAGAAAGATTAACAAGAAAACACCAAACATAAAGTTTGGTACAAGATTAAATCAAGAAAAATTATTTTTGAAAAAGATTTTAAAAAGAAGATGCCCAATTATCAAGAACATAAACCAACGCTCTAGCCAATTGAGCTATAAATGTAACGTGTTTTAAAGAGGTATTTTTAATAACTAAAAATAAATTTTTTTGAAAACTAATGTTTTGAAAAAGCACAAGAAAAACAATAAAAGACACAGAACAAGAAAAACTAAAGATTAAACAAGAAAAATAAACAAGAACAACTTGAAGATCAAGGAAGAATAACGAACACAAATTCGAAAATTTAAAGGAAAATATAAAATATGCAATTGACACCAAACTTAAAATATATAACTAAACTCACAGAAAAATTAAAAATTAATAAGGAAAAATAATATTTTTGAAAAAATTTTTGAAAAGAAAATAAAGGACTCAGAATTGATGACTCTAACAGCAACAAAAATAAATTATTCCAATCTAAGCAACAAAATAAACCTTTAGTTGTTCAAACTCGAACAATCCCCGGCAACGACGCCAAAAACATGGTGCACAAAAATTGCAATCACACTTTTGCAATCCGCACAACTAACCAGCAAGTGCACTGGGTCGTCCAAGTAATACCTTACGTGAGTAAGGGTCGAATCCCACGGAGATTGTTGGTTTGAAGCAAGCTATGGTTATATTATTAATCTTAGTCAGGATACCAATAGGATTCTTTAGCCTCGATTGTAAAAGATAAAAGAGCATGAAATAAATACTTATTATGCAGTAATGGAGAATATGTTGGAGTTTTGGAGATGCTTTGTCTTCTGAATTTCTGTAACATAATGCTTCCTCACGTTCATAAATGCAAGGCTCCTTCCATGGCAAGCTGTATGTAGGGTGTCACCGTTGTTAATGGCTACTTCCCATCCTCTCAGTGAAAATGGTCCAAATGCTCTGTCACAGCACGACTAATCATCTGTTGGTTCTCGATCATGTCGGAATAAGATCCGTTGATCCTTTTGCGTCTGTCACTACGCCCAACACTCGCGAGTTTGAAGTTCGTCACAGTCATCCAATCCCAGAATCCTACTCGGAATACCACAGACAAGGTTTAGACTTTCTGGATTTTCATGAATGCCGCCATCAATTCTAGCTTATACCACGAAGATTCTGATTGAGAAATTTAAGAGATACTCATTCAATCTGATGTAGAACAGATGTGATTGTCAGGCACACATTCATGGATTGAGGAAGGTGATGAGTGTCATGGATCATCACCTTCTTCATAGTGAAGCACGAATGAACATCTTAGATAGGAACAAGCATGTTTGAATGGAAAATAGAAATAATTGCAGTAATTCATCGAGACGCTGCAAAGCTCCTCACCCCCAACAATGGAGTTTAGAGACTCATGCCGTCAAAGAGTATAAAATTCAAATATAAAAATGTCATGAGATCCAAAATAAGTCTCTAAAAGTTGTTTAAATACTAAACTAGTAACCTAGGTTTACAGAAAATGAGTAAACTAAGATGGATAGTGCAGAAATCTACTTCTGGGGCCCACTTGGTGTGTGCTGGGGCTGAGACATAAGCTTCTCATGTGCCTGGGCAGTTTCTGGAGTTGAACACCAGGTTGTAACCTGTTTCTGGCGTTGAACTCCAACTTGTAACCTGTTTCTGGCGCTAAACGCCAGACTGCAACATGGAACTGGCATTGAACGCCAATTTACGTCATCTATTTTCGTGCAAAGTATGGACTATTATATATTGCTGGAACGCCCTGGATGTCAACTTTCCAACCCAATTGAGAGCGCGCCAATTGGACTCCTGTAGCGTATAAAATTTACATACTAAAACATACTAAAATCTACATGAAATTACCCCCAAAAAGCGTATAAATATCCGCTCATCAGATCCCTTGCAGGATTGTCCTTCTCTTGCTCATCAATATTAATGATGCCATTCGTCCTCTTTGGGAGGGGCTTGACTCTTGGTGCGGGAAGCGCCTTATCGGTTATCCTTCGAGGTGCCCTCTTGGTGGGCCGCTTTTTCGGAGCTTTTCCCTTGTCCTTTTTTATGACCATCCTGAAAAGGGAAGGGAAAGAGAAAACATTAAACTCGAAGAAGCAACATAAACACAATATCATGCTAGTAAGAAGTAATGCCATAGAAGAGTAAAGCGTCTTGAAGACATGACAGCTGCAACATGTGAGCAAGACAACAATGCAAACTTGGGTAAGTTACTAGCATGAGATGCAAGAGTGAGAAAGGCATGTAACTAAGGCATGAGAAGAATAAGCTCAAGCATCAGTGAAAACACAAAGTATCATATGCAAGAGATATATTAAGCACAAGTAAATCAATCACCTAATCAAACTCAAGACAATAAAGCATGCAAAAGGACTAAAGTGGAGTTAGAGAAGGTGGAAACATAATTCTTGCAAGATGACATAAGGAAGCAAGTTATGGGTAAGAGCATATGAATGGTAAAGATGAAGAGCAAAAAGCTCAATGCACAAGAAGAAAGCAAGTGTAGTGGGAGAAAAGCACAAAATTGAAAGCATAGTGTCAACATGAACTAAAAATGTCATAGGTGCTTTTCAACAAACACTTGGTGTGCAACATTCAAACAAGAAGCAATTGGAAGAAATCTAGCAATGTAGCACCCCCAAAATGTAATACCAATCATCAAACAACACCACATATCACAATGAAGTCAAAACATATCAAAATAGCCCATCAATGCAAGAGATAAGTCCAACTTCAACACCCATAGAAAATATATAAAAAAAGAAAGCAAACAAGTAAATAAGAATGCATTAATCAAAAAGTAACTAAGAAGAAATGGTAAAGAGAGCAATGAAATGCAACTAATGAGAGAAAAATTTAAACAAAGAAAAAAAAGAAGGAGGAGTAGAAAACCTTGAGTAGAGGGAGAAGGTAAAGTGGTGTGCAAGTGGAAATAGGAGAGGAGGAAATGGAAGAAAAGAGAGAAGAGAGAAAGTGGGACCATCGGAGGTGGTGGTCACCGGTGGATGATGCCGCCACTGGGCTAGTAGTTGCAACGTGGATGCGACGCGTGCGCGCCGTGGACGCTGATGAGCGGATAATTTATACGCTTTTTGGCATTGTTTTTATATAGTTTTTAGTATATTTTTATTTTTTTTAAGCAAAATTCACATTTCTGGACTTTACTATGAGTTTGTATGTTTTTCTGTGATTTCAGGTATTTTCTAGCTGAAATTGAGGGTCCTGAGCAAAAATCTTATTCATAGGTAATGTTATTGGATTCTGACTTCCCTGCACTCGAAGTAGATTTTCTGGAGCTACAGAACTCTACATGGCGCGCTCTCAATTGCGTTGGAAAGTAGACATCCAGGGCTTTCTATAAATATATAATAGTCCATACTTTGCACAAGTTTTGATGATGTAAAATGGCATCAAAACGCCAGCTCTCTGCCATTTTTTGGCGTCAAAATGCCAGAACTGGCATAAAAGTTGGAGTTAAATGCCTAAACTGGCATCACAGCCGGTGTTTAACTCCAAGGAAGACCTCTACACGTGAAAGCTTCAATACTCAGCCCAAGCACACACCAAGTGGGCCCGAAAGTGGATTTCTGCATCATTTACCTATTTCTGTAAACCCTAGTAGCTAGTTTCATTATAAATAGAAATTTTTACTATTGTACTAGAAGTCTTTTTCCCAATTTTCGAATTCACATGTCATTTGAGGAGGTTGGCCATTTGGTCATGCCTAGACCTTATTCTAAGATATTCGCTTGCACTTCAACCTGATGAATGTCATGACCCGTGACACTCATCACTATTCTCAACCTATGAATGCGTGCCTGACAACCACTTCTATTCTACCTTAGATCGAGCGTATATCTCTTAGCCTCTATTCCGAAAGATCGGAGTCTTCGTGGTATAAGCTAGAATTATTCGTGGCCATTCCTGAGATCCAGAAAGTCTGAACCTTGTCTGTGGTATTCCGAGTAGGATCTGGAAAGGGATGACTGTGACGAGCTTCAAACTCGCGACTGTTGGGCGTAGTGACAGACGCAAAAGATCACTGGATTCTACTCCAACATGATCGAGAACCGACAGATGATTAGCCGTGCGGTGACAGCGTATTTGGACCATTTTCACTGAGAGAACGGGAAGTAGCCATTGACAACGGTGATGCCCTACATATAGCTTGCCATGGAAAGGAGTCTGAAGGATTAGATGAAGGCAGTAGGAAAGCAGAGATTCAACAGGAACAAAGCATCTCTATGCACTTATCTGAAACTCTCACCAATGAATTACATAAGTATCTCTATCTTTACTTTGTGTTTTATTTATCTTTTTAATTATTAAAACTCCATAACCATTTTAATCCACCTGACTGAGATTTACAAGGTGACCATAGCTTGCTTCAAGCCGCCAATCTCCGTGGGATCGACCCTTACTCACGTAAGGTTTATTACTTGGACGACCCATTGCACTTACTGGTTAGTTGTGCGAAGTTGTGAAAAAGAGTTAAGATTACAATTGTGCGTACCAAGTTGTTGGCGCCATTGTGTATCACAATTTCGTGCACCAAATTTTTGGTGCCTTGCCGGGGATTGTTCGAGTTTGGACAACTGACAGTTCATCTTGTTGCTCAGATTAGGTAATTTTCTTTTTGTTTT
This sequence comes from Arachis hypogaea, assembly GCF_003086295.3. NCBI lineage: Eukaryota > Viridiplantae > Streptophyta > Magnoliopsida > Fabales > Fabaceae > Arachis > Arachis hypogaea. Next base: position 34,146,640 of record NC_092045.1, on the reverse strand, counting down.
AACCATTATTTTATATTCAAAAAGTTTTCAAAAATTTTTTTTTCAAAAATTTTTTTTTCAAAAATTTTTTCTTTGTTTTTGTTTTTCTAAAAATAAATTTTTGAAAAAAAACCCAAAAAAGATTCATAAAATCATAAAAACTCAAAAATATTTCATGGTTCTTGTTTGAATCTAGGGCCAAATTTTAAGCTTGGTGTCAATTGCATGATTTTAATTGTCTTGCAATTTTCGAAACACATACATTGTGTTCTTGATGATCTTCAAGTCGTTCTTGATGAATTGCCTTGTTTGATCTTCATGATTTATTGATTTGCACTGCATGATGTTCTACATATGCATTCTTGCATTCATATGGCCCAAACATGAGAAAGTTCTAAGTTTGGTGTCCTCCATGTTTTCTTTTATTAAGAAAACTGACCTCTTGAAGTTCATCTTGATCTTCAAGATTGTTCTTGGTGTTCATCTTGACGTTCATAATGTTCTTGCATATATCTTGTGTTTTGATCCAAGAATTATATTTTTCGACTCATTTTGTTGTTTTTCAAAATTGAAAACATATCTTCTTGAATAAAGGATTTAGCAAAATGAAGATCCAAGAACATAAAGCAGAGGAATTACAGAGAAAAAGCTAGGCGTTCAAAACGCCCAGTGAAGAAGGAAAACTTGCGTTTAAACGCCAACCAAGCTACCTGGCTGGGCGTTTAAACGCCAAAACCATGCAGCAATTGGGCGTTAAACGCCCAAAACATGCAGCTCCTGGGCGTTTAACGCCAGGATGACACAAGGAGAGGAATTTTGTTTTCAAATCAAATCTTTTTCAAATCTTCGTAATTTTTCAAAATCAAATCTTTTTCAAATCAAATATTTTCAATCATATATTTTTAAAAGTCAAATCTTTTTAATTTTTATCTTTTTAATCATATATTTTAAATCATATCTTTTTCAAATCATATCTTTTTTAAAAAAAATCCATGATTTCAAAATCTTTTTAACTTCTTATCTTTTTCAAATTTATTTCTTATCTTTTTTAAAACTACCTAACCACTTTTTCACTTTTAATTTTCGAAAAACATTAACCTTTTTTCAAAATTCTTTTTTTATTTAACTAATTGTTTTGAATTTTAATTAAAATTTTCGAAAATTCTTCCCCCCCCCTCTCTTATCTTTTTCTATTTAAACACTAACATTCCTCCTCCATTGTCAATTCGAACTCCATCTCTCTCATTGTGTTCGAATTCTTCTTCACTTACCTCATCCTTCTATTCTTGTTTTCCTTTGACACCTCAAGGAATCTCTATACTGTGACATAGAAGATTCCATATTTTTTATTTTCTTCTCTTTCATATGAGCAGGAACAAAGATAAAGGCATACTTGTTGAAGCTGATCCTGAACCTGAAAGGACTCTGAAGAGGAAGCTAAGAGCAGCTAAAGCACGAAACTCTGAAGAGGACCTCACTGAAATTTTTGAAATGGAAGCAGCAAAAGAAACAATTATGGCCGAACCAAACAACAACGCAAGGAAGATGCTTGGTGATTTTACTACACCAACTTCCAACTTTTATGGAAGAAGCATCTCAATCCCTGCCATAGGAGCAAACAATTTTGAGCTAAAGCCTTAATTGGTTTCTCTACTGCAACAGAATTGCAAGTTTCATGAACTTCCATCAGAAGACCCTTATCAGTTTCTAACTGAGTTCTTGCAGATCTGTGATACTGTTAAGATCAATGGAGTTGATCCTGAAGTCTACAAGCTTATGCTTTTCCGTTTTGCTGTAAGAGATAGAGCTAGAACATGGTTGGACTCACAACCTAGAGATAGCCTGGACTCTTGGGATAAGCTGGTCACAGCTTTCTTAGCCAAGTTCTTTCCTCCTCAAAAGCTGAGCAAGCTTAGAGTGGATGTTCAGACCTTCAGACAAAAAGATGGTGAGTCCCTCTATGAAGCTTGAGAAAGATACAAGCAACTGACCAAAACGTGTCCTTCTGACATTCTTTCAGAATAGACCACATTAGATATATTCTATGATAGTCTGTCTGAATTTTCCAAGATGTCACTGGACACTCTGCAGGTGGATCCATTCACCTAAAGAAAACGCCTGCAGAAGTTCATGAACTTATTGAAATAGTTGCAAATAACCAGTTCATGTATACCTCTGAGAGGAATCCTGTGAGTAATGGGATGCCTCAAAAGAGAGGAATTCTTGAAATTGATGCTCTGAATTCCATATTGCCTTAAAACAAAATATTGACCCAACAAGTCAATATGATCTCTCAGAGTCTGAATGGATTGCAAAATGCATCCAACAGTACTAAAGAAGCATCTTCTGAAGAAGAAGCTTATGATCCTGAGATCCCTGCAATGGCAGAGGTGAATTACATGGGTGAAGCCTTTGGCAACACCTATAATCCTTCATGGAAAAATCATCCAAATTTTTCATGGAAGAATCAACAGAAGCAAGGCTTCAATAATAACAATGGTGGAAGAAACAGGTTTAGCAATAGTAAACCTTTCCCATCATCACCTCAGCAACTGATAGAGCATTCTGAGCAGAATCCTTCTAGCTTAGCAAATATAGTCTCTGGTCTATCTAAGGCCACTTTTAGTTTCATGACTGAAACAAGATCCTCCATTAGAAATTTGGAGGCACAAGTGGGCCAGCTGAGTAAAAGGGTTACTAAAACTCCTCCTAGCACTCTCCCAAGCAATACAGAAGAGAATCCTAAAGGAGAGTGCAAGGCCATTGATATAATCAACATGGCCGAAACCTTAGAGGATGAGGAGGACGTGAATCCCAATGAGGAAGACCTCAGGGGATGTCCAATGGTCAGTACGGAATCCCCTAATGAGGAACCAAAGGAATCTGAGGCTCATACAAAGACCATAGAGATTCCCTTGGACCTCCTTCTACCATTCATGAGCTCTGATGACTATTCATCTTCTGAAGAGAATGAAGACATTGTTGAAGGGCAAGTTACCCAATATTTAGGAGCAATTATGAAGCTGAATGCCATGCTGTTTGGTAATGAGACTTGGGAGGAAGAGCCTCCCTTGCTCACCAATGAACTGAATACATTGTTTCAGCAAAATTTACCTAAAAAAAATAGGATCCTGGTAAATTCTTAATACCCTGCACCATAGGCACCATGACCTTTGAAAAAGCTCTGTGTGACCTGGGGTCAGGGATAAACATGATGCCACTCTCTGTGATAGAGAAACTGGGAATCTATGAGGTACAGGCTGCCAAATTCTCATTGGAGATGGCAGATAAATCTATGAAAAAGGCTTATGGACTAGTAGAGGACGTGCTAATGAAAGTTGAAGGCCTTTACTTCCCTGCTGAGTTCATAATCCTAGACACTAGGAAGGATGAGGATGAATCCATCATCCTTGGAAGACCCTTCCTAGCCACAGCAAGAGCTGTAATTGATGTTAACAAAGGAGAGTTGATCCTTCATGTGAATGAAGAATGCCTTGTAGTAAAGACTCAAGGTTCTCCATCTGTAACCATGAAGAGTAAGCATGAAGAGCTTCTCCCAATATAGAGTCAAATAGAGCCCCCACATTCAAACTCTAAGTTTGGTGTTGGGAGGCCACAGCCAAACTCTAAGTTTGGTGTTGAGAGATCTCAACCATACTCTGATCATCTGTGAGGCTCCAAGAGAGCTCACTGTCAAGCTATTGACATTAAAGAAGCCCTTATTAGGAGGCAACCCAATTTTATTCTAATTTTATCTATATTATTTTGTTTTTTTTAGGTTGATGATCATGTGAAGTCACAAAGACAATTACAAAAATAAAGAAAAAAATCAAAAATAGCATTGAAAACAACACACCCTGGAGGAAGGACTTACTCGCGTTTAAACGCCAGTAAGGGTAGCAAAACGGGCGTTTACACGCCCAATCTGGCACCTTTCTGGGCATTTAAACGCCAGAATAGGGCACCAGGGTGGCATTTAAACGCCAGAACAGGAAACAAACTGGCATTTAGATGCCAGAACAGGAAGGAAGGTTGGCGTTTAAATGCCAGAACAGGGCAGCAGACTGGCGTTTAGATGCTAGAATTGTACTTTAAGGCATTTTGAACCCCAATTAGAGCAGGGAAGCGAATTCCTTGACCCCTCAGGATCTGTGGACCTCACAGGATCCCCACCAATCTCAACTCACTCTCTCTCCTCTTCACACCTTTCTACAACACTCCTCCCCAAATACCCTTCACCAATCACCTCCATAACTCTTCCCCAAAAACCCCCCACCCACCTTCAAAATTCAAAACCATCTCCCTCCCAAACCCACCCAAATCATTCGGCCACTCTCCCTATAAATACCCCCTTCAAACCTTCATTTTCAAACATCACAAACACCTTCTTCACCTCTTGGCCGAACACTATACACCCTCCATCTCCTCCATTTTTTCTTTTTCTACATATTTCCTTATTCTTTTGCTCGAGGACAAACAAATATTTTAAGTTTGGTATGGTAAAAACATTGCTTTTTATTTTTCTATAACCATTTATGGCACCTAAGACCAGAGAAACCTCTAGAAAGAGGAAAGGTGATGAGCGGATAATTTGTACGCTTTTTGGCATTGTTTTTAGTATGTTTTTAGTATGATATAGTTAGTTTTTAGTATATTTTTATTAGTTTTTAGTTAAAATTCACTTTTCTGGACTTTAATATGAGTTTGTGTGTTTTTCTATGATTTCAGGTATTTTCTGGCTAAAATTGAGGGACCTGAGCAAAAATCTGATTCAGAGACTGAAAAGGACTGCAGATGCTGTTGGATTCTGACCTCCCTGCACTTGAAGCGGATTTTCTGGAGCTAAAGAAGCCTAATTGGCGCGCTCTCAACGGCGTTGGAAAGTAGACATCCTGGGATTTCCATCAATATATGATAGTCCATACTTTGCCCAAGATTTTATGGCCCAAACCGGCGTTCAAAGTCACCCTCAGAAATTCCAGCGTTAAACGCCGGAACTGGCACAAGAATGGGAGTTAAACGCCCAAACTGGCATAAAAGCTGGCGTTTAACTCCAAGAAGAGTCTCTACACGAAAATGCTTCAATGCTCAGCCCAAGCACACACCAAGTGGGCCCGGAAGTGGATTTTTATGTCATTTACTCATATCTGTACACCCTAGGCTACTAGTTCTCTATATATAGGACCTTTTACTATTGTATTGAGAGCTTTTGATCATGTTTTTATGATTGAACCCTCTTTGGGAGGCTGGCCATTCGGCCATGCCTAGACCTTGTTCTTATGTATTTTCAACGATGGAGTTTCTACACACCATAGATTAAGGTGTGGAGCTCTGCTGTACCTCGAGTATTAATGCAATTACTATTGTTCTTCTATTCAATTCCGCTTGTTCTTGTTCCAAGATATCACTTGTTCTTCAACTTGATTAATGTGATGATCCGTGACACTCATCATCATTCTCACCTATGAACGTGTGCCTGACAACTGATGACAAGTCATCATATACCCATTTTTCAAGCTAATTTCACTTGTTTTGTTAGCATTTATGCACTTTCTTGCATCCTAAGTAAGTGATTTGGAGTGAAAATGCATAACTTTTCTAAATCAAACAACCACCATGAATTTAATGTTAATCATTGAGGTTTAAGCTAATTTTAATTGAATTTTAGTTGATTTATAAGCCTCTTGAATTTAGTGATACTTGGAGTGTTGTTTTGGTTTATTATAGGTGAAGAAAAGAAAAGAAAAGGAAAAGTGTGGCCTAAGAAGTGTGACCTAAGGAAAGGAAAGCGTGGCCGAATCAAAAAGAAGCGTGCCGCATGCAAAGGGAGAAGCAACATTGCCCTCCACAAGGGCAGACTGCCCTCTAGGAGGGCAACATAGAGGAACCAACCAAGGAAGACAACTCTGCCCTGCCCACTACAAGGGCAGAGCACAAGATGGTGCCTTGAGACCAAGAGGAAGAGAACCTTGCCCTGCCCTTGTGGAGGGCAGAATCGGGCTCTATAAGGAAAGAAATTCAAAGGAAAATATCACCCATGCATGCTACAAGGTTCGAACAAGGAACCATGAGGAAGCCAAGACTTAAGGATGAGTGTCGTGCCAAGAAACCAAGGAAATTAATGAATTTATGCCTCAGCCGTGTTTTGAACACGGGACGTGCAATGTGGGAATTCTGCCCTGCCCTTGGCGCGGGCAGGGCAGCATTTGGATTGGCACACGACCTTGGCGCACCAATTTTCTTCCTGGCGCACCAATTTTCTCCCCTGGCAGCACCACGCACGCATTCTGGCGCACCGTGGCGCATCTGGCAGCACCAACCTTTCCTGCCCTGACCTTGGCGCGGGCAGGGCAGCATCTGGCGCACCAAAATCAATTCTGGCGCACCAATCTTCAACCCTGGCAGCACCAACGCGCGCACTCCTCAACCCTGGCAGCACCAACTTTTCTGCCCTGCCCTTGGCGCGGGCAGGGCAGCATCTGGCGCACCAAGGGCGCACCAAACTCGCACAGACTCGCACCACGCCGCACCAAGCTCTTGCACCATGCATCAATTTTCTGCCCTGCCCTCCACAAGGGCAGGGCAGCCTCCTGGGAGTGACTTTCAATGGGCCAAAAATTCAATTAAAAATCCAATTGAATTCAATTCTTCACCAAATCAAAAGCCCATCCAAATCCCAAAATCCAAGAATAGAAAGTGTATAAATAGAAGCTAGTTTGATGTAATTAGAACAACTTTTTTTAGCTACCTTTGAACCCTCTTTTGAATTTTTACCTTTTGGCTAGTCTTTGCATTTTCTTTTGAGCTTCCTTGAGAGATTTGTCCGAGCACCAAGAGGATCAAGGGAGAATTGATTGATCTCATTCCTCATTCTCATTTGGGCAATTCTACTCTTGAGTTTCTGAGTTTTGGGTGTGTGAAATTGAGGAAATTCTGTCTCAATTCCCATTCAAGCTCTTTTCGATTTGTTTTCTGCATAATTCAATTTCAATTCTGTTCTTCTATTGCTTCTTCTTTAATTTTCTGTCAATTGCTTAGATAATTCAGATCTGGGAAGGAAATTGGGTTTTAGGCTCTGCTACCTAAGCCCTTGAGTCCTGAGATCAAAATTCACTTAGGTTCTTCTGTGAACCTTTGCTGCATTTTATTTTCCTTCTGTTTGAATGCTATTTGCTTCTGATCCAATTTCTGTTAGATTAATTATTGCAATTTACTTTCTCTTTGTTTAGATTCTGCAATCCCAGTCCTCAAACCCCTTTTATATTCAAGCCATTTATCTTTCTTGCCATTTAAGTTACTGCAATTTACATTTCTTGCACTTTAAGTTTCAGTCATTTACTTTCTTGTTCTTTAAGTTTCTGCACATTTACTTTCCTGTTCTTTAATTTACTGCACTTTTTCCTTCCCCCTTTACATTTACTGTCATTTACTTCCTGTTAAACACAAATCACTCAACCAATATTTGATTCGCTTGACTAAATCACCCACTAAACTAAAATTGCTCAATCCTTCAATCCCTGTGGGATCGACCTCACTCATGTGAGTTATTATTACTTGATGCGACCCGGTACACTTGCCGGTGAGTTTTGTGTTGGATCATTTTCCACACATCAAGTTTTTGGCGCCGTTGCCGGGGATTGAAATAGATTGACAATGATTAAGTGAAGTGGAGGTCTAGATTAAGCATTTTTTTCTTTTCTGTTATTCTAATTCCTACTAACACACTAACTGTTTGAATTTTTGCTTAAACTAACTAAAAATTCATTCTAGCTATAGATTGAAGTTTCATTGGCTTTCTGGGTCTGTGTGTTTATTGTTGTGTGTTTGTATGTCAGGTATAGGAAGATCTTCCCCTATTCACTCTGAAATAGATCAAAGAACTCTTCGGAGAATGAGAAGAGCCGAAAGAGGGAAGAACGTTGTTGGAGAAGAAGAATCTGAGGAGGAATTCCAAGAGATGGAAGGAGATACCAATCAACCAGGAGGAGGAGCCAACAATAATCAACAACAGAGAAGAGTCTTGGCTTCATACACATTTGCAAATGCTAAGCATTGTGGGAGTAGCATTCTTCCTCCCAATGTCAATGCAAACAATTTTGAACTCAAGCCACAACTCATCACTCTGGTTCAAAACAATTGTTCTTTTGGAGGAGGGCCTTTGGAGGATCCAAATCAACATCTGTCCACCTTCTTGAGAATCTGTGACACAGTAAAAACAAATGGTGTGCCCCCTGATAGCTACAAGTTGCTGCTCTTCCCATTCTCTCTCAGAGATAAAGCAACTCAATGGCTAGAGACCTTTCCAAAAGAAAGCATCAACACTTGGGATGACTTGGTGAGCAAGTTTCTTGCCAAATTCTATCCACCTCAAAGGATCCTAAGGTTGAAGACTGAGGTTCAAACATTCACTCAATTGGAGGCCGAGAACTTATATGAAGCATGGGAGAGATATAAGGCTCTATTGAGGAAATGTCCACCAGAGATGTTCACAGAGTGGGATAAGTTGCAAAACTTCTATGAGGGACTCACTCTTAAAGCTCAAGAAGCTCTTGATCACTCTGCCGGAGGCTCTCTACAACTCATGAAGACCACAGAGGAAGCTCAAAACCTTATCGACATGGTGGCCAACAACCAATATTTCTTTGCTCATCAAAGACAACGCCAACCATCACAGAGAAGAGGAGTAATGGAGTTGGAAGGAGTTGATTCAATTCTAGCTCAAAACAAGATGATGCAACAACAAATTCAACAACAATTTGAGCAAATGGCTAAGAGAATTGATGGCTTGCAAGTGGCAGCAGGGAGCACCACAAGCCAACCACCAACCACTTGGGTGCAAAGTGAAGAAACTCAAGAAGAGCAACAACAAGAGCAAGTCCAATACATGCACAACCAAAATCCTGGAATAAATGAAGTTTATGGTGATACTTACAATCCTTCTTGGAAGAACCACCCCAACCTCAAATGGGGAGACAACCATAATCAAAACCAACAACCATGGCAAAGAAACACAGGCCAGAACAATTGGAAAAACACAAACCATAACCCCCAGCCAAATACTAACCAAAACTCATACAGAAAACCACAAAACAACTACCCAAATGCTAACCAATACCCACCCAATAACCACCCAACTAACCAAAACACTTATCTTCATCCATCAACACCCCAAAATCAACCCATCTCACAAGACTCACAGAGAATCACCAATCTAGAGCTGCTCATGGAGAAACTGATGAAGAACCAAGAATTGACAACAAAGAACCAAGAAGCCTCCATGAAGAACCTAGAGAGGCAGATTGGACAAATCTCCAAGAAGATTTCTGTTGAAAAACCATCAAGTTCACTACCTAGTGACACCATTCCCAACCCAAAGGAAGAATGCAAGGTCGTGCAACTAAGAAGTGGAAAAGTGTTAGTGGATAGTAACCAAGGAGCAACAAAGAAGCTTATGGAGAATGACACTGAGCCAACAAAGAATGATGAAACCATCAACAAGGACATGATGAGCAAGAATGCTCCAGAAAAACTCAAAGAGGAAGATAACAAGCCACAGAATTTGAAGAAAGGAAAGCAAATCATGGAAGAACCAATCCCAAAACAACATCAAGAGGAGAAGAGCTCAACATCACCATTGCCTTATCCACAGAGATTTCACAAGGAAACAAAGGACCAGCACTTCCACAAATTTCTTGAGACTTTCAAGAAGTTGGAAATCAACATACCTTTGGCAGAAGCTTTGGAGCAAATGCCTTTATATGCCAAGTTTCTAAAGGAGCTCATTAACAAGAAAAGAGATTGGAATGAGAAGGAAACAGTGATGCTTAGTGAGGAATTTAGTGCCGTGCTCCAAAAGGGAATCCCACCAAAACTCAAGGATCCAGGGAGTTTTGTAGTGCCATGCACTATAGGCAAACTATCCTTGGACAAAGCTCTTTGTGATCTTGGAGCTAGTATCAACTTAATGCCCTTGCCCATGATGAAAAAGCTTGCCATAGAAGAACTCAAACCCACCAAGATGTCATTAGTCATGGCAGACAGATCAATCAAGATACCAAATGGAATTGTGGAAAATTTGCTAGTAAAGGTTGGAAAGTTTATCTTCCTTGCAGACTTTGTAATCCTAGATACTGATGAGGAAGGCAACAATTCAATCATCTTGGGCAGACCATTTCTAGCAACTGCAAGAGCCATTATAGATGTAGAAAAAGGAGAAATGATTTTCAGAGTACACAATGAGCAGATGATCATAAATGTTTTTAAGTCAATGCAACACCCTCCAGAGCAGGAAGATCATTTGAGGGTGGATATGATAGAGAGCTTGGTGAAAGAAATGTTAGACATTAATCAGCATGAGCAAGAAAAGGACAATCAAGAAACAACAGAGGAACATGTGGCTGAGGCTTTCATAAACAAAGAAGTGGAACCAAGCAAGAAAGAAGAGGTGCAAAAGCAAGAACTGAAGCCATTACCTTCTCATCTCAAATATGCATATCTTGGGACTTCAGAAAGCCTCCCGGTGATCATCAATTCGTCCTTGACAAAGAAAGAAGAAGGAGAGCTTCTTGATGTCCTCAGAGCCCACAAGGATGCCTTAGGGTGGACCATTGATGACTTGAAAGGCATCAGTCCTACAGTATGCATGCATAAGATTCTTTTGGAGGACAATTCCAAAGCAGTAATTCAACCTCAGAGAAGACTAAATCCTGCAATGAAGGAAGTTGTCCAGAAGGAAGTGATGAAGTTATGGAATGCAGGAATCATATATCCTATTTCCGATAGCTCATGGATAAGCCCAGTCCAAGTGGTACCAAAGAAAGGAGGGATGACAGTCATTGTTAATGAGAAGAGTGAACTCATTCCCACCAGAACGGTGACAGGTTGGAGGATGTGCATTGACTATCGAAGGTTGAATGATGCCACACGCAAAGATCACTTCCCACTTCCTTTCATTGATCAAATGCTTGAAAGGTTGGCTGGCCATGCTTATTATTGCTTCTTGGATGGCTATTCTGGGTATAATCAGATAGTGGTGGATCCAAAAGACCAAGAGAAGACTTCATTCACATGCCCAGTTGGAGTTTTTGCCTATAGAAGAATGCCATTCAGATTATGCAATGCCCCAGCCACTTTTCAAAGGTGTATGCTTTCCATTTTCTCAGATATGGTTGAAAAATTTTTAGAGGTTTTCATGGATGACTTCTCTGTTTTTGGTGATAGTTTCAATACTTGCCTAAACCATTTAACTCTTGTTTTGAAACGGTGCCAAGAAACTAATTTGGTCTTGAACTGGGAGAAGTGCCATTTCATGGTACCTGAGGGGATTGTTCTTGGTCATAAAGTTTCAAGAAGAGGAATAGAGGTTGACAAGGCAAAAGTAGAAATAATAGAAAAACTCCCTCCACCAACTAATGTGAAATCTGTTAGAAGTTTCTTGGGCATGCAGGATTTTATAGAAGGTTTATCAAAGATTTTTCTAAAATAGCCAAACCATTGAGTAACCTTTTGATGATTGATCAACCTTTTGTTTTTGATAAAAATTGCCAGCATGCTTTTGAAACTTTAAAAATAAACTCACAACAGCACCAATCATCACACCACCGGATTGGAACTTACCATTTGAACTCATGTGTGATGCAAGTGAAATTGCAATTGGTGCTGTACTTGGACAGAAGAAGGGAAACTTGCATCATGTCATATATTATGCAAGTAAAGTATTGAATGAAGCTCAAAAAAATTACACTACAACAGAGAAGGAATTGTTAGCTGTAGTCTATGCATTTGATAAGTTTAGATCGTACTTGATAGGATCTAAAATTGTGGTTTATACTGATCATGCTGCTCTCAAGTATTTGATGTCAAAACAGGATGCTAAACCAAGACTTATCAGGTGGATTCTACTCCTACAAGAATTTGACATTGAGGTAAGGGACAGGAAAGGCACTGAAAATCTAGTTGCTGATCATTTGTCAAGGCTGCCACCAGAAACAATTCAAAAGGCCTCATTACCTGTGAATGAAAGCTTCCCAGATGAACATCTCATGCAAATCCAACAAACACCATGGTTCGCTGATATAGCAAACTACAAAGTAAGGAGAAAGATACCACAAGAATTCACTAAGCAACAAGTGAGGAAACTAATCAATGAAGCAAAGAAGTTCTTGTGGGATGAACCCTATCTGTTCAGAAGGTGTTCTGATGGAATAATCAGGAGATGTATTCCTGAAAGTGAAACAAAATATATATTATGGCATTGCCATGGCTCAGCTTATGGTGGACACTTTGGTCCAGAAAGAACAGCAGCAAAGGTTCTACAAAGTGGTTTCTATTGGCCAACCATCTTCAAAGATGCCAGGGAGTTTGTCCACCAATGTAATGAATGCCAAAGAGCAGGAGGACTAACAAAAGGAATGAGATGCCACAGAACTTCATTTTGGAAGTAGAATTGTTTGATCTATGGGGCATTGATTTCATGGGACCCTTTCCCCTTCTTATTCATTCAGATACATCTTGGTAGCAGTGGAGTATGTCTCAAAATGGGTGGAAGCCATAGCTACAACTACCTGTGATGCACAATTGTCCTTCAATTCCTAAAGAAGCACATCTTTACTAGATATGGAGTGCCCAAGGTCTCATCAGTGATGGTGGTGGCCATTTTTGTAATAGACAAATGGAGAAACTTCTCCACAAATATGGAGTTATTCATAAGGTAGCCACACCATATCATCCCCAAACTAATGGGCAAGCAGAATTAGCAAACAGGAACTAAAGAAGATCCTAGAAAAAATAGTTGGTAGCACAAGAAAAGATTGGGCTAGGAAGTTGGAGGATGCACTTTGGGCATACAGAACAGCTTTTAAAACTCCTATTGGGAAGTCCCCATTTCAATTGCTATATGGAAATCTTGTCATCTCCCTGTAGAGCTTGAGCACAAAGCCTTTTGGGCCACTAAACTTCTAAATCTGGATTCTGAAGCAGCAGGAGAGAAAAGATTGTTGCAGCTGAATGAGCTAGATGCGTTTAGGCTAGAAGCCTATGAAAATACCAAGATATACAAGGAGAAAGCTAAGAGATGGCATGACAGGAAGATTTTGAAGAAAGAGTTCAAACCTGGACAACAAGTACTCCTGTATAATTCACGGCTCAAGATATTCCCTGGCAAGCTTAAGTCTAAATGGACTGGTCCATACTTGGTGACTAAGGTTTTTCCTTATGGGAGTATTGAATTGCTAGATGAAGCAACAAAGAGTCAGTTTACAGCAAATGGTCATAGAGCAAAACTGTATCTAGGAGGGCAATGGAACAAAGAAAAGGAGGTTCAGAACCTAGATCCCCTTGAAGCAAAAATGAAGATGTCAAGCTAGTGACAATAAAAGAGCGCTTGTTGGGAGGCAACCCAACCTGAGGTAGTTTCTTTTCATAGCTTTTTCAATAAAAATGTTGGGTAATTGGTGTGGATTGCAAGGAGCTAAGTTTGGTGTTGCACACCAAAACAATTTGAGGGAGAATGAAAATTTCTAAGTTTGGTGTTCCACCAAAAATATCATTTAATACATTCTCACCTCTTGCATGATTCTAGCTCCAAGCAATCAGCCACAATATTCAACTGTTGAATTATTTTCTAGCTTTAATCTCATTCACCTTTAGCAAGAATACATGGTTTCAATTATGGTTAACTTGTTGCATCTGAGGTAGTGGCAAACAATTAAGTTTGGTGTCCTACACCAAAACAATCCAGGAACCACACTCAGTTATACATACTAACCATATAATAAGGGCTTGAGAAGCAAGCAACTTTGAGGATTATGCAGGAAAGGAGTCAACAATTGAAGACATTATGCATCTTAACTCAAAGAGAACATAACAGATGGAAAAATCAAAGGGCTGCAACTTCAAAGGTTGTATCTGAACTTAATCCTTGCTACTGTGTATTGTTTCGAACATGGAATCATTGTTTTCTTGCTAAAGTGTTTATCTAGTGCAAGTGAAATGTTTGCTAAAAATGCTAAGTCTGCATAATGCTTGTATCCATCACTTAGCTTTAAATATTGCTTTGTTTCCCATATGCTTAAATAAAAGAGTTTGATTTGAATTGAAAGTGAAATATCCAATGTTGCATGAGTATGAATGGAAGTTGGTGGTGGATATGTGTTTGATTAAATGCATGACTCATGAAATAATTGTTGCATAATATCATTCTCATTCAATTGTGAGTTAGCTTGCTGTTATAAAAACTCTTATTAATAATGAAACAACCTTGGTAACAAAAACAGAAAGAAAAGGGAAGAAAAAGCCAAAATGGCAAGAAAAACAAAGAATAAAGGTTGGACACCAATGGCTTGAACCTTAGGACAAATGCCTGTGGTGTTCTTGTACTGAGATCTGCTTGGATGAGTAAATTCTAAGGGGTATTTTGAAACCCGGTCACTTAGATCAACTGATTTGGGATGGCCAATTGAAAATCCACAATAAAGAGCAACTTAGATACAGAACATTAGTATCCAAAGAGATGCTGGGCATCAATGATCCTAGGAAGAATTAATGAGCAAGTGTCTGTGGCGGAAAGATGTTGAGCAAAAGAAAAGAAAATAAAGCCAAAGGCTATGCTGCAGCATTTGACACCCAACCTATAAAAAGAATAATAAGCTTGTTAAGCTTGTAAGCCAAGAAAGTTAGCAAGGGAGTAAGTAGAAAGTGAGTCTCATAACAGCAAGTTTAGCAAACCTTTGATGCAAAATGTGTATTATGCACAGAACAATAACTGAGTTGTCATTGTCTGCATAAATGCCCCATAGATCAAGTTCTGCTATCTGCATAATAAGGATATATAGTCTTTTCTTATTCATTTCATTTACTCTTAGTTTTGATGCTTGCTTGGGGACAAGCAAGGTTTAAGTTTGGTGTTGTGATGACAAGTCATTATATATCCATTTTTCAAGCTAATTTCACTTGTTTTGTTAGCATTTATGCACTTTCTTGCATCCTAAGTAAGTGATTTGGAGTGAAAATGCATAACTTTTAAATCAACAACCACCATGAATTTAATGTTAATCATTGAGGTTTAAGCTAATTTTAATTGATTTTAGTTGA